>NC_066591.1:6530000-6830000 GCF_905475345.1 Vespula vulgaris
ATTTTCATACTTGTATTAATTTTTTTTTTATTTTTAAGACTCATCACTTGTTTTCTGGAATCATTCCGATGTTTTTCATATCCCAAGTTGATAGTGCAGCAGTAATAACTTCTTCAGGGTCCATTTCACTAACTTTTTGTCTATTAATAAATTGTATGTGTGTATATACACACATAAATACACACACACAAAGTTAATCTTGTTTCTTCATATTATTTTTTACATTATATAGTATTTCTTAACTCACCCAAAAAGTGTAATAAACGCATCGAAGTCAATCGGAGTCGGTATTTCTGATAGCATACGTTGTAATTGCTCTTCAGATACGTCGGGTTGGCCCATGGTTATGAAAGTAAACTTTAAGTCTTCTAAATCAATGATACCGTCGCAATTAAAGTCAAATAATTGAAATGCCTGAAAAAATACACAATCCGTATGCGATTGTTACAAAAAAAAATTTTAAATTAGAACAAATTAAATAAGTTACTTCTTTTAACTCTGACAATTTGATCAGATCACTTTTTCCTACTTCATTTCTAATCTTTACTTCTTTGGGTACTGAAACAGCATTGAAAATCTTCGATTTCTCCACGGGAATATTATCTTGTAAATTTTCTGTTTTTATAGTTTCTGTATTAGGTTTTTCTTTTTCTTTTTCCTTTTCTTTTTTCTTCTCTTCTACTGATTCTTTAACACTCTCCTTCAATTGTCCTTCAGCTACCTTGGATGATTTTTTCTTTTTCTAAAGATAACATTTGAACATTTTTTATATTATTAATACCCGGTTATTTCACTGATCTAACATGTATAGTTGAGAAGTAATATTTGTACCACTTTTTTTTCTTGATTCTCTTTATTATTTTCTTCCTTCCCAGAATCCGGCATTTTTATTTTTTTTTTTTTCTATACTGGATTAAATTATGCTCAAACGACTATTTTGATGGCACAAAAACTTTAATAATCGACAAGATGTTTAATAACTATTAATTTATATTATCGTATTTTCATACTGTCCAGAAATTAGCAGGTCGCGCTCTTTTATAGATCTAAGATCGGCCCCCTCCATTGATACTGGTACCATCTCCAGTGAAATCAGTTTGGATGTCACAAAATATATTTTCCCAGGAATATCGTTTAACATGTTCATCGTCATGGTAATTTTTACATATCAATTTTTTGTTATCAATAAAATGTTTAAGCCTCGCTGTTCTCAAAGAGGTAATAAAGAAGACGTAATAGATATTACTGATAAAATTTTTTTTAATTAATGTAATTAGTATAAAACTTAGGAAGAAGCACTCGCCAAACGTAAAGTGCGTCACTTGGCACAAGTGCTTTATTGGGATTTCCGGTTTTCCACCTGTCTTTATGGCCACGTCCATGTGTCACTTTGCTTGCAACAGTACAACCTCTTCATTTCATCTGCACCCACTACGAGGAATACTTCGATCATCGGACTATCGACTTGGTAAGTCGTGCGTTTGAATTAATCTTTGTATTTTCTAAAATAGTACTAAAAATATATTTCTTTCTATAGAAGTATTATTAATTAATAAATGAATCTTTTTAAGTTCCATTATGTTATAAATGTATAATTTGAAAAACAGAACTTTAATAATAATTATCTACACGCACGATATTATTATTTCATTTATTTTCATATTACATTTGAATTGAAATTGAATTAGCGCCATTTGATACCTGTATCATTTCCATTTGTTATTAGAGCTTATTAAATTTATATGTGAAGTTTAAATTATTCAATCAATGAAACTGATTTCTTTTAACTTTTTTTTAATCTTTCAACATATTTTTCTCTTACATGTATAAGTATATAATGGTAAATGATTAGTATTCTATTGATTTTGATTCTTATTTGACTAAAACTGCAAATGTCACTTCCTTTTGGCGTCATATTTCATTTAATTTAACACGATCGTTTAATGGTTTATTTATTTATTTCATCATCATTTATTTCATGATGATAAGTAAACAAGAATTATATCTAATTTTATTAATATTTTCAATTTAATTTATTTCGATTTTATATTCGTTAGCGATTTTATATTGAGATCCGTAAGAGAAACTTGGTCTAGCGTAAAGAACTATGAATTCTATAAAAAAAAAAGTAAAAAATGGATATATATAGTGATGCATATCATATACATATATATAGTAATCGTAGGCAAAAATTGTTACATCTATCACATGTCATATGTAGGTGAATTTTATTAACTTCTCTGATATTCCAGAAAATTTCATGCTAGTTTGATAAAATAGTTGACCGGTGATGCTCGTGGCAGGCGGTGTACATATTAATTATTTGGGCGTAGTTAAATTTAGTCAAGTGTCATCAACATATACTTTGGTACTTAGCCAAGCGTTAAACGAGAAGGAGTCTTTTTTAGCATGATATAAAAAAAACTTATATTACATTATTAGATAAAGAAAACATTCGTAATTTGGGTCAGGTATTTTTAGTTCAATTCTTTCATATGATTGTATCTTTGATTTTCTTTTTCTTTGGAATGTAATTTCGATTTCGGAATAATTTGGGAATGAGTGTTTTTTGTAATAGGTAGTTCGCTAAATGAAAGACCATTTTACATTTACAATGTATTTGAAATATTTTAATATACCACAAAAATGTACTTTTTATTTTTGTCTGAAAATTCAGAAATCAAACAAGAATAACACTGATGTGACAAACAACCAGTTCCTCTCACACACAAGATCGCTCGTAATTCCTTGATGACTACTGCACAATAAGAGAGTCGTTTCGTTATGGTGTTTTAAAATACTTTTATTATATGAACGATAAATATGGTATGACTCGAAGTCTCGTTTATCCTCAGATTACGCAGTAAGTGCACACACCATGAAAAGAATTCTGGCAGATAATGTGTGTTCTCAACGGATTGAGATCGTTCTTTGTACATGTCCCTTTGAAAAAATTAAACCTCTGCCATCAAAAATAAGATAAGGGAATGCTAGGCGTTAGATTCGTGCCATACTTTTTGTCGTTATGTTCAGAAACGGTCTCGGCGAACCTGACGTAACAAGAGACTTCGTTTGCAATGAATAGAAATTTAATGTGTTTCTTTTTCCGGATGTCAGTAATATAAGTTTAATCTTCTTCTTCGTCGCCTGTGCCAGTTAACATGGCGATAAGACTTTGTGTATCGATGAAACCTTTGTCATCGATGTACATATGATCGTAGGATTCATCAACTTCCTTCGCGGTAAATTTGTCGCCGTAGGTCATCAAGGCGTGCCTCAGTCTGCAAAAATGATATTTCGATTTAATATTAATTGTTCTTTATCAAGTTTATCAACGACTTACCTTTCTCCATCGATTTTGCCATTCTCGTCAAAGGTACTGAAGGCATTTGTTACGACGTCATCGTCATCAGCGCCTAATAGAAAAACATTTTGATCAGTATATTCAAGAAGATTTTGTCTAATATTTTAGAAGATTTAACTTTTGTTTAATTACCTGATCCTGACATACGAACAGCGAATAGATTCAACAATTGGGTAAAGTTGATAGGTGCTGGTGCCTCATTGAGCATCTCATCGATTTCTTTGTCAGTGGCAAGACGACCGACCGAGTCGAAGGCCATACGCAGATCATTTTTACCGATGATACCATCCTTGTCGTGGTCCATAAGCTGGAAAGCCTGTAGATCCAACCAAATCAAATTATGCATGTTTGTTGGCAATTATCTTATCACTTTAAGACCCGAGTTTAGAGATTGACACAAAAGACATATATGTCTCGTCTCGTTTGAATTGAAAATCCCTAACTTTCTACTAATTGGTCTATGAAAAAGAAAGTATGCTATTCGTTCATCGTATCTTTCTTGACTTTTTTATTCGAGCAAACGTACCTCTTTGAACTCAGCGACCTGTTTCTGAGTGAACATAGAAAACACACTGGAACCGCTACGCTTAGCCCTTCGGCTACCGCGACTGCTCGCCCTTGCGGATCCAGATTCCTTAGGAGTACCAGTTGGGGTTGGTGGTTTTTCTTCAGCCGGTGCTGGCTCGGGTTCTGGAGGAGGAGGCGCCGGAGCTGCCTCTTCCTTCTTTTTGGTCTTCTTCTTCTTTTCCTTATCCGCCTAAAACGTATGATTTTCTTGTCGAATTAAATACTCCTCCGTCACAATATTATGATTTCTTTGAGAAATCAGTTTAATTTTTTTTACGTGAGACTAGTTTATGAGTTAAGATAATCGATTAAGTAAATCGATGTATTTATCATCATGAGAAGAGATCATCTTGAGATGATACCGACGCAACAGGTGGTCCCTCGTAATTTTATATATTCTCAAAAGTTTGTATCGTGTCCAATTGGAACTTGTTACACATGTAGAACGAAAACGGAGTACTTTGACCATAGATTTTGAATGAAACCAAGCGTTTCTTGAAACGTCTCTAAGATTAGACTTCATTTATTTGTTCGTTCTTGTATTTGTTTAATTTCAAAAGTGAGATATCGAATTAATTTCAAACTTATACATACAAATATTGCCAATGTTTTGGTAAAATTAGAACGTAATGCATAATTTTGTTCTTATGCTTTTTAAAGTATGTTGTAAATACTGTTTTATCACTATAGTACGAAAGGAGCTTTTTGTGAATTGATAAATTTAAATTCTTCGATAGAAGTTATGACTCGATCCGAAAGTCGCTAGGGAAAATTCAGAAGGCATCGTTTGCTGATACTAAAAATAGAACCACCCTATTAGTAGTACTGTCGACATGAAGCCAAGACGTATATAGACCGATCGTCTCGACAGTGCGCCGCCTCTCGAGTTACGATCATTACATAATTCTGATATTTTTATAAACAGCCATACGTAGTTGAAGAAATACTTGTTCGTTTATTATAGATTAGTTTGACTCTATAAAATGTAGAAATGAATGCTTCTTTGAATGATCTTCCTATAACTTTTTATATGAAAGAGATGAAAACGATGTTATAATTGGAAATTTGTTTTAGATTTGTCATTAATATAACGACATCGTCATCGTCTTGACGAATTTGCTTAAAAAACATGAGAACAATGCCAAGAGCATGATACATGAAATATCTTAAGAATTCAGAGGAGTTATTAAGAAAAATATAAATCCTTATGATTTTTCAGGTAAAGATAAATAATAGATACACCATATTCTAAAGGCTAATCAAAAGATAAACGGAAGTGGCACCAAAGTATGAAATGGCGAACGGCCAAGAGTCTAACGGAGACCACTCTTGCACTCCATTAACACAATTCGTGGGCATGGAGGCTGCAAGCTGCACTCCATTCATCGATACGTCACTTGGCATATCATTTACGACACACACCGCGTAATCCATCGATCGATCATCCTCGTGGAATCCAACGTCGTTGTACGACACGTCTTGGCATCGATTCTTCGGCCACTAATCAAGCTATCACGTATAGAAAACATGTTGCGTTCTTCCTTGATCTTCCCGCAAGGTAGAAATATAAGTTTAAATATTATACTTCGCAAGAAATTCCATAAAAAATCCTTTTTTTTTCCGCGATTAAGTTTTACGGGTTGTAATGGTACCTCGTTAACAACACCGGTACCTACTTACCATATCTACAGTTGGTTTCTAAGAGGATTGTACGAGATGGTCACAACTAACCAACTGTCCGAATCATAGAGGTGAACTTGTCTAAGTAACTTTGGTGGATTCCCCCACCATCGTGTGCTGCTCGAGCAGGGGTGCCCAGCCCGGGTACAACGCCAACGCCTATCTGACCATATTTAGTGCGAGCCACCTCAAAATAGCGAACCTTTCGACGTTTCGACTAAAACAGTTTGCCGAGGACCGTAGGAACGGCGGCGCGACTGGTGCCTGTCTACCGCCCTCTTCTTTCGCGCTACCGGGATTTGCTTTTCAGAACGAAAATATAAGTCAAGGGTGCCCCTGGAAACGAACGAAGATAACGGATGACTCCATTACCCTTCGTATACGATCGATACGATCTACTACGTTTATACATCGATCAGGAAGAAACTTGGTTTCCTCTCTTTGACTTTCCGCACACCCGCCATTAGCAATATCTTGCGACTCCATATTGTTGATCAGCCTACAGGTTTATTTTGGTTCTCACGCGAAACTCTCGGATTTTTCTCTCGTGCGTACGCGATGGTTCTTCTCTGTACTTTTGTTTGATCATACGTAATGCAGAACTATTCGGCTGAACTCATTTTTAGTTTTTATTTACGGATTGGAGATGGCAAGATGAAAAAAAGGACTGTTCGACCTGTGTTGCGTCATGGTTTACGGTTTTAGACTTATTTAAAAAGAAATATAATGTTTTTTCTAATCTGTCGAAGTGAATGATAAATATCCTCTATGGTTTTTTTATATATTGGCATATGGTAGAATTTTTATTTCAGCCAATTAAAGAATTGTAGTTTTTGATGATGACTCATTATTTTTGGCTTTCGTTTTCGATCTGTACTCCGATATCCAAAGCACGTGGATACCAAAAATAACTGCCCGATATTTGAGAGCCACGACATGCCACTGCACTTTCATGATATCGGGTAATCTATATACATTTTATTAACAATAAGTGATTAATATGGGCATTATGATCAAAGATTAAAATGGTCGTATAGCTTGATAAATATTAATTATAAAAAACTATCTAAAAGGATGCAACCCTAACACTGAAATTTACTACCATGCCCGATTTTATTCTTCATTATTTATAATGCCTACATTAATTTCTTAATTCATAATATATATATATATAATCATTTAAAGAAGATGAATGGAAAGTATCACATTATTTTCTTTTAATAAAATACTGTCATTTTCTTCCCAATCAATAAAAAGAACGATAATTTTTTTGGTGTCGGAATATAAGGATTACATAATATTATGTTTCCATCATATCAAAGTACAAATAGTGAGAATTATTGTCGCTTCGACAAATATTTAAAATATTATACATATCGATCAAAACAAACGTTTCTGCGGGGCCTTCTTTTTATGAAATTTCGTTTCGTCAAAGCGAAATTCTTTCTTCCATTTATAGATTGTCGTAAGCACATAGTCTTTGTTGATGCGCTTTTAAAAATATTTGAAGGCTGGCTAAAATATATGAGTATAAACATAAAATTCTATAATCTATGTTAATTGCATTTTTTAGATAACAAACGATAACGGAATGATTCGATTTTATATTGTATGTAATAACATTCTTCACATCTGAATCATACACTCACACATACACACTTACTTCTTATCTCGGCCGAATTCAATCTTGGAATCCGATTTAGAGACTTCATAAGGTGACTGTGAACATTTGGCTGCACTTGGATGCTTTGAAAACCTGTTAATAAAAAAATATTCATATAAGGATCGATAAAAATCGATTTATTCTACATCATCTTTCTTGTAAATTCTCTTTCTCGTAAACTTGGCAATTTAATAAAAAATATTCAAACAATATAATTCGTACTTGCTGATAACTTCAGTAATTGTCGAGTTATTCGTTTGCATTTCATCTATCTCTTCATTTAATTCCGTCAACGTATTACAAGATTCGAAATAGGAACAAGAATTTGACGATGAACATACGGATTTGGTTGGGATTGTTGTGCCATGTTGCAGCAACGGCATGCACGCTGCACTTTGCTGCATTTTCGTCCACCATGCCCAGCCATCCGAACGATCGAGAGCTTTCCTTCAAATATCGTCACCGTATTTCGTTGATCGTTATCTTTTTAATTGGCAAAAGCGCTCTTCGAACGCTCATTATCAAACTTAATGCAAAAAACTGAATTTCTAATGAAATTTATCATTAAAGGATTATGGTTTTTAAAGTTTTATTGGAACATTTAATAAGGAACACTTGTAACTACTGCTGGAAGCTGTCCAGTTTATGTGAAAAATAAATTTTGCTGTCAAACAGGCGATCCATGTAAAGAATAAGTATGAAAAGTAGATGATAAAATACACGTCTCTGTGATCCTGTGGTTGTGTGTGCTCCAAGGTCCACGAACGAACTTGATCCTTGTCTGTACAACTAAAACAACAAAGTATGAACTAAATATTTATACAATTATAAACAACGATAGTGCTCGCTTACCATATGAAATTATTGTCAATCGTAGTATTTAATCTGTAATGTAATTAAAGATATTATGCTACTGATAATAAAATATAATATGATTTATACATACATTTCATTTTTAGTTTGCCGATTATTGCAAATATTTGTCATAAAACCAGTTTCTAAAATGCGGCTATGAATATTTCTGTATTTACTGGAAGAATCATTCTTTTTGATTACATGCAAATATTTTCTATGATTCACGTAATATTTGTTACTTACGTGCACCTGTTACAATCACATTTACATTTAATGTTTTTGCCTCTATAATTGCAACCTTCAAAAAGTCGTTTTTTTCTTCTTTTTAATCGTCTCGTTATTATGTCTTTTTGATAATGTCTAATAAAAAATATTCATTAAATAATCTTTTTAATTAAAAATGTTAAAATAAAGATACGTACGATAGATCATTACTCACACGACTTTGTCGATACAGTTTCCTATATAAAATGTAATGCATCGTAGTAATTTAGGTATAAAATCAAAAGTTATAAATAGTTTCATCTTATTACAAACAGGTTGTAATTCTTCTTGACTATTAATCATTTCTATCCTCTTGTTTTTGATATGACGATTAATTTTCAGATCCAAGTAAGGTTATTTTATTAACATTCAAATTTTTGACAGATATCTAATGATATTTATGCAATTAACTGATAGTCAAATTTTATTTTTTCTCGAACAATAGGACAGATCTTTCCGATAATTCATAAAAATCATTGTTTATTGTTTCTTCGGTTTGAAAATCGTTCCTCAGATGACATACCGCCAGGTCCCACTTTCCTATGCAAAGGTCATCGTTCTCCTCTTCTCAAGACTCCCACCATACCCGTTTAAAGAAATAAGAAAGTACGAGGCGTTACCTTGACTGGCCACCGTTGTAAGTCTACAGTTTTCTACCGTATGTCGAACCATGTGAGTTAACGATTCAAAAGATCAATTTAAGACAAAGAAAATGCTATAAAAGATCTTTAATAATTATCGATAATGTGGTGGCTTTTTTTATTAAGTTATGGTGAGTGAAAGCGCTAATGTTCGTCGATATACAATATGATCGTTGTAAATTATCCCTCCTGATATATTATCAAAAATCATAATATATTAAAAATACACGCGAGGAACAGATTTAAAAATATTTATTCTGTTCAAGGTTTATTTCACTAGAATTATAAATTCGATGTAACTATTACTACTTTAACTAGATCTAAAAAGACAATATTTGGTTTTAAAACATTCCCATGTGTGTATACAGTGATATCAGGAAATGCACTCAAACTAGCAGCTTATATATCCGCTGGTGGCCTTCATGGAGAAGTCCGTTTTGAACAAAAAACAGAGAATTCGATAAGAATTCGATTCGCTTTACAAACGACACTTCAATATCCAGATCAACAATGGTTCTGGTCTATTACACAATTTCCTGTCGACTACACAGTCATAGACGATCGATGCAGTCGCCGTCATCTTGGGGAAAGGTATTGGAAGTGTGCTTATATATTTTTGATTAAATATATTTCTTCAAGTTTTATAATTGATCTATTGCCCGTAGTATAATCGATCTGACGGATCTAGTTGGTCCATTGGAAATGCCTGGGAATGAAACAGGTTCTGTTGAAGTTCCAGGTGTAACTCTAACTGGCGAAAAGGGATTATGGGGTAAAGGTCTGTTACTAAAAGACTCCTATACGTCTAGAGTAATCTGTGCTTCTATCACGGTAATTCATGATATTTTTCTAAATAAAAATTTTCTTTTATGTTAAACAATTCTTTTGATAATCGCCGGACCTTAGGTTTTTGAGAAAAATACAGAGAAATTCGCCGAAGCTCGTTTTTATGGTCCAGTAGCTGGAACAGTTTGGTTTCGATGGCTTGGTGGTCAAGCTGGTGACAATATTACCGATACTATCATTTACGCCGATTTGTATCATGTCAATAACCAAAAGTTACAGATAGACTATACAGAACATCACTGGAAAATTTATGTGACTGATATTTTTAACATTGGCAAAGGTAAAAAATGAAATATATTTTCGTCTATATAAGTCAATTTTATTAAGTATATAATTATTTTTAATATGTTTTAGATAAATCAAGTTGCAATATACTTCAAACCGTTTTTGATCCAGACAATGCTGGTCCTGGTAAATCTATCGGTGACGTTGACACGCGTTTAGGTAAAATAAAAGTTGCCGTAAAACAGAGTCCAAAATACAAGACTTCTTATAGAGATCCAGAATTATCACTCCTACCGGCTGATCTTCTTGGACCACATCGATTATTGTACTTAGTTATTTTTCACCCGACGCACGACGACTCGTTTTTGGCTTGTGCCAAGATCAATCATCGCAAACCGATTCTTGCCAAGTATGATTGGACGGAATATAGCTACATTTTTCTTTTGATATTAATATATATATTTAAATTTATCAGTACTGTAATTTTCAGCATAGATCGTAGTAAAAAATAAAAAATACATGTTTCAGAACACTAATTAGCTCTCGTGGCATAAAGGGTGAGGTGACATTAAGCCAAGAGACTCCGTTTAATCCGACATGGATCAACATATCTCTGATACCAGTCAATTTAGAAACCAGACTGCGTTATGCTACCAAAGTAGCATATTACAGGATACACGAACTACCGCCTGAACCAGCTAAGTTTTTAGAAGATGTCGGAGAACCATGTTTGACGACTAAAAACATGTACAATCCGACTAAGATCGACGAAAAGACAGTACCACCAGCAGGTTTAGGAACTCAGGATCAATATAGCATTGGTGATTTGTCAGGAAAGCTTCAAGGTCGCAAGGAAGGATCTTATCATACTGATATTTTACCTGGAAGTGCAAAATTGCATGGTATCTATTGGGACGTATATCTGCCACTGTCAGGGATTCATAGTATCGTTCATCGATCTCTTGTGATTCACAAGTAAGATAATATATTGGAATAATAGGTTCTCGATATAAAATTAGTTAATAATTTTGTTTTTATTTTTTTTTTTGTTTTTAATAAGGTATAATGAAACTGATAATAAGGGTATAATACCGTGGGTATGTGGTACTTTCGCTCTTCATTTACCACAAAATGCAGGACAAATGCCTATGTTTACGGCACAAGTAATTTTTAGATATCCGATAGTAGGAAAAATAATATTTCGTCAACCAAAGAACAATCCTGAAGCTGATACAACTATTATAATTGAAAATCTAGTTCATGCTGATGGTAGTGCATTGAATAACTCAGCCGAGCATAGGTAGTAGATGTTAGATAAACGTGAAAGTAAAATATATGGTAGAGATTGTAGTATGGATCGTTTTCAGATGGATGGTACATGATAATCCTCCTGGAAAAGATTATTATAATTGGACTGGCAGGTGTCTAAGCGCTGGTGCCCCTTATAATCCTCATAAAGTAATGATTACAAAATTAATTATCTTTAAAGAAATTTTACAAATAACAAATAATCAAAAGTATAAATATTTACTAGATCGACTGGGATCCAAATCAAACAGAATATTGTTCAACAGTTGAAGTCTCGTTATGTCGATTGGGTGATCTCACGAGACATGGAAAACTCGAAATCGCTGGGAAAAAGCTCTATGGACCTCTATTAACTCGAAAGCTTTTCACAGATACGATGTTGCCACTTTCTGGACGAAATAGTATTTTAGGAAAGAGTTTAGTAATTTACGATGATCATGGACCAGTCGCAAGAGGAGAAAGACTCGCTTGTTCGACGTAAATCAAAGAAAAATTTCATTGATTCATATAAGATTATTAAAATTAAACTTCAATAAAATATTTTCTACAGGATCGGTGGATTATATAGATTAAAAGCAATTGCTAAAGATTGGTTTGGTAATGGTGAACCTGTTAATATAAGAGGAAAATTGGAGTTCATTCAACAAAGCGAATACGATGTCACGGACATTGAAATTAATCTTGAAGGACTTGGTGGAAAAATGAGCGGATATCACATACACATGGTAATGTATTTCAATATAGTTTTTAAAAGAAATAATATTGATATTTTAAATGTTTTAAATATTTTATAATCGCAGACTCCGGTAGAAATCGATTTAGAATTCCCTTGTGAAGCTACATCTTTATATAATTACTGGAATCCGTTGGGTGTAAATTCTAGTAACATTCCAGGCTCTAAAGAAGGTACATCGGATCAATATGAAATGGGAGATCTTAGCGGAAAATTTGGTACTCTAGATAACAGAAAAAAATATACAACGAGTTATAACGACACCTTGCTTCCATTGTTCGGACCTAGAAGCATTTTTGGTCACAGTGTAGTAATTCATAAAAAAGACAAAAATTTAAGGTAAAATATTAGGAGCAAAAGAGTATACATAATAACATTATTTATTATTGTAGATGGGCTTGTTCTACGATAGAAAGAGGATATGCACCATCTGAAGCGGTAGAATTACGAGCAATTGCTTCGTTTCATCATCCACAAGGTTTTGCATACGGTTACGTTAAAATGGTAATATAATATTTATTATTAAATATAAGTTAGAATCTTAATAAATAAATTAAAATATAATCATTATTGTAGTCACAACTGGCATATAAAGATGGTAGCCAAAGTGAGACAGTGATTGAAGTGAAGCTACGACATCCGGGAAATCATGATCGTAATATTGTAAAAATATAACATTATTTTTTCTTTTCTTTATTCTGAAAAGTATATTTCACATATATAGTATGTATAATATGTGAGTTTCTTTATTTAACAGACAAGGAATCACAATTGGGCTATATACGTTAATCCTGTTGGAGTGGATGCGGCTGTAAAAGTAAAAGATACTAGATGTGTCGCAGGTGGATACACATGGAATCCTTATTTTACTCAATTAGCAGATCCTTTGAACGTAAAATTATTTGTATTTTTCTTGTTCATACATCGCTGATTATCTAAGCGTATTAAATAACAACAATAATTCGAAACAGGAAGATCTATACAGACAAGAGTGTGGTCCTGATTTGCCTTTAAGATGTCAAGTAGGAGACATTTCATCTCGTTTGGGACCAATCAATATAGGAACGGAAAGACGAGTTTTCACAGATTCAAATTTTCCATTAGATGGACCAGTTTCTGCGATGGGAAAATCGATCGTTATTATGGACAGAGATTTTGGAAGTAACAGATTTGCTTGCGCTAATATCGAACCGGACAACGATATAGTAAAATATGCAAATATAAGAAAACCACCTCGTTTTGTCGTGTAGATATATTTTGTAAAAAAAGAAGCAATTCAAAGCAACAATTATTTTTAAAAATTTGCTATATTTTTTTTTTTTTTTTTTTCTTTTAGAGCACAATTCTTAGAAGATGTAAGAAAAGTAATGGGTATTCCTGAATGGATGTTATCTATTGATAGTAGAAAAACTAAAATATTACACAATGGAGCTTGTATTCAATTTTTGATACACTTTAAAGGTTTGTATCAATTTGCTTTTTGTTCGGAGATGTTATTTTATATATATATTTTTTGATATTTAGGTCCAATAGCCAATAAATTAGAACAGGATTTCAGTAAATTAATGTCGACTGGAAAATTAGAAGCTCCGAGTTTATATATACCTGGGTATATACAGACAAAAAGAAAAGCAACATTGGGGCATCGGCAATGCGGAGTACGAGATCCTAATGACAAAAGTATGAAAAATAATTAGTACCTTATTACTTATTCCACATCAATTGATAATAATTAAATGGTTTCAGATTTTAATTTGTTTAAAAGCGGTTCCATTTTCCGCGCATCAAGATTGCTTACAATACTCCTACTAGTCTTTGTAAATAGACTAATTTAATATAAAATAAAAATGTTTGTTATGATCTCATTTATCTATATACTTTCTTATAAATTCAATATTCGATAATGTAAAAAGAAAAGACAAAGATTATATTTCGCGCCACATTAGTGTGAATTATTGTTTCGATTGATTGTTACAATCGATAGTAACATTGACCAATCCGCTTCAAGTAACCTAGCGATTCATTTCAGAACATAACCTACTTTGTACTAAACAATAGTAATAGTATGTAAACGTAAAAAAAACAGTGAGCACGTGGGGATATGAACGGTTTTAACAAATAATAAGTCAGTCTATCGTTGGATCCCGATGACTAAGTATCGTGTAACGAGATAGTGAACAGTAATAGTGATTATCGTAGTAAATAATAGGTAAGATAAATATATAAATAAATAAATATATATATATAATTAAATATATTTTACGACCAAAATATTTTATATACGATAATAAAATATATTTATTAATTACTTGTAATAAAAGCAAAGAGCGATGTCAATTGGCGATTGTTAGAAACTCGAGGCGTAGATTTTTGTCGATGAGACGAAACATTATTCGTTTAGAAATTGAAGCTTCAAATTGATACAAATTATATCAACAGTTATCAAACGAAAGACTTCTTTATAATGTACGTCTTTACAAAACAATCTTTCACATAAAAGCATATTTTATAAACAGATTTTTTACGTGATGATTTTTTATATTATCAATTTGAAACTATTATTTACTCGTTTCATCGATCGCAGTTATTGCTTTGAGTTTTCAGCGATCGCCACTTGTGTCGTTGTATATTGTTTAAATAATGGTAAATATGTATGTATATATATATATATTTCTATTAAACAAAAATAAAAATACAAATATAAGCAAAACTATAAGAAAACATGCATTCTTTAATCGAAAATATAGATATGTAGATAAAGTTATTTATTAAAGTTTTATTTATTCTATTTAATATTAGTTATTTACTAATTATTTAAACATATTTATATTAAATTATTTCATTAAGAGAATTATATGCCTTGAAAAGATATTAAGATATGGAAAAATTTACCCATCTGCCATAAAGTTGTTTGATTTGTAACTTTTAAAATCATGATTAAATTTAATTTTTTAGTAATAAATTCACTATAAATAATAATGTTTATCCTCTATTTAATAAATGATAACAATTATATTGTTATCATACACATTATTGAAGACAGTGATATTCATATAACAATAATGGTTATTGCATTATAGGCCAGTGTAAATATATGGCAATATCAATATTAATATATAATTGACATTGCATTATACAACAACTATCTTATTAATATCTTCGAAGGCATTTATAATACTCAATATATGTACTCCAGCTACAGATATTAGACTGAGGCACAGGTGATATATTACAAGAAATGGAAAATTTGTAATGCATGCAATTACATATGTTTTTAAAAGATTAAGCACTTCCATTAAACATGATATAATGTTTTTGAAAAGTATTAGTTTCGAAAATATTGAACGCAAATATATCTATAAAGAGGCACCTTATAATTTTTTTGTCATAAAAATATTTGTCGTATTTAGTTTATGTGAAATTGTTTTGTTTATTTTTGAAGATGAACTTGTTCATTTTTGTAATAAATAAAATCTTAGAAACCTCACTATAAAAATAACTTTGTTATATATTGCGTTCATTACTTATATACAAAATGTTACCATGATTATTATTTTTTATGTTATTCTTCTTAATTTTCTCCTCAGTTTAGAGTAAATTTTATAGACTTTAATATGTCTGCATATATAAACTATTATATTTTTAATGTACCATTTTTATTATTATATATTTATAATAAATTAGTATATATTGTTCAATATAATTAATATGAATAGGCTCTATAAAACAATGTTTCTTTTATCCTGGAAGTATTATTTATCTATTTTTTGCATACTGGTTCATTTGTTAATAATAATCATCATTTCTATGGTCAATTATATTTTGTAAGATTTTATATATATATATATATTTATTTATTTATTTTATAGATCACTTCTAGGGTTATGCGTTATTCGCAACAATGTAAAAGTAATATGTCTTTATAGATGAAATATTTACTCTCTATCTAAGATATCTGTACAATGAGACATAAGATTATTCTACAATATGTTCTGTACAAAATTGATGATAAAGTAAGAGAAATCGTTATTGAATATATGTATACATAGACCAGTTCTTTCTACAGATTATTTGTTTAAAAATAAATACTGGAAACAATATCTTGTTTAGTACATGAAAGTATAAATACTAATATATGTAAAAATATTTAGAAATTTAGAGTAAGTAAATAATTCATTGCTGTATTAGGAACATAATACAAATAAATAATACCACAGCAACAACTGAAAAAATTATAAATTTGATGTAATAGATATCTTAAATAATCTACATATCTTTTGTAGATTTAAATGTCTATATTCCAACTTGCATAATTCATAATTGTACTAAATTTCCATATAATAACAAATGTTTTGCTTTATGTATAGTAGTTTTACCATACAAAAATTATGAAGCAAAGTGCTATTCTCTGTAGAAACAGCTTATATAGCTGTATGAAAATATGTCTAATGTTAAAAAAAAATAGCACACTAATTTTGGTCGTAATAAGAAGATACATTGCATTTATATAATGATTTATCACTTAGATTGTAAATTTTCTTCTTCATCATCACTATAATCATCGCTTAGATATTGGGTACTTTGTGAAAATTCGTAGCGTCCAGTCTTTTTTGGTGGAGGACTATAAATGCATAATATTTTTTATTACTTTAGATTCATAAAAGGCTTATATATAATAAACTATATTACATGCATTAATTAATTGATTGAAAAACATTGTAATGTTGTAATGTACCTTGTTTGATCCTCATCGTTGTTGCTACTATTACTACTATTTGGACTGCCATCTCTTTTTGGACTTGCTGGAGGTGAAAGTGCTTGCATCAAACGTCCTTTACTTTCATTCCAAATTGTTGACTGCAAAAAAAGAAAAAGTTAAAAGTAGAATTAATCACTCATCTATTTTTCAAGACTAGCACTTGTTTTTCATTGTTCTGTCAGTATGTAATATATATTAATATGATAGAAGTACTATAATAAATACCAAATTTGTTCTGAAATATTTTATTTTATTTTTACATACACAATGGTATGCAACGAAATTGAAATAAGAGATCTTCAAAGGTGTAATTTTTCAAAATCATTATTCATCTAGGAATAAAAGAGAATTCATTTGTATTGTTATATAGAATATTTTTTATTCCTTTTGTGAACATGCTTTATATTGAATTATTAAGATAAAATACAAAATAATTAACAGGATAATTCCTCCATAAATACTACCCACCAATCTTCCTTCCCTTCCGAATAATAAAAGAAATGCATCAATAAAGTCTCGTGATTTTTCTTCCCATTTACTAATCATGTCCATACGTTTTTCACCTATGTTTTCCATTACTCGTTTACCCTTATCTTTGAGGTCATCAAATTTATTTTGTAATCGAAATTTCTTTTCCTGAAATTACAATTTCTTAAAAACTGCTTTTTCATAATTTTAGTTCAAAAAAACTTGTACTACTAGAATCAGAAACTTCAAAATATATTAATGCTCCTTGTAAATGACTTACATTAAGGAAAGAAACATTGAGTTCTTTGGCACTGTAACCCCGTGCTAAATTTCTTCTTACATAAATATCATAATCTTTAACAATTCTTGCAACAATATCTGATGTAGATACTCCTTCTGTTCTTTGTGTAGCTACAAACATACCTTTAGCTTTTAATGCAGCATAAACATCTGAACCATCATCTGTCATGTAAGGTATGTCATCATGTGCTACAAAATCGATCTATAAAAACAAATGATTACAACTTTGATATAGATGATATAAAACATGTATTACACATATGATTTTTACTTTATACAATTAATAGGAATTCTTTCTTGTAATAAATAAAACATACTTTATGTTTCTTAATGAAATCATCATCTATTTCCCATGGAGCATCCCTTACTACTTCATCCACGTAGCGACAATGTCTTACTGCATCATATCTTTCAGCATCTGTCATAACAGTTCTTCCTTTTTTGCTATGTGTTAATTCATCGTTGCAAACTATAAAATAAAAATGAATAAAGAATTATAATAATCTTTAAATTCTTTAAAAAATTGTAAATAGAATCGAAGATCTCACCTCCAACAATGAGATATACATTTGGAAATATATTTTTAGCTTGTAATAATTGTCGAGCATGTCCCTGATGAAAAAGGTCATATATACCATCAGCATATACTCTAACCCTTCTGGGTGCTAAAAAATATATCATGTTATAAAATACTGTAATGATATAGTATAATTATAAAAGTACAACTATGATGATAATGTTGTTAAAGTTACAACATGCAAGTAATAAATGTCATTACATAAATATTTTTATAAGCCAACCTTTTCCACTACGTGCCATTCTTAATGTAATTTGAGTATTATAATCGCTTGCATCTCTCTCAGCAATTGCTTCTGGATCATCACTGAATGGAGCCTCTTTACAAATTGACTGAAATAAATTTAGATATAATTTCTAATTTATTTCAATAATAATATAACTTAGATTTTTAATTTAAAGTAACTCAAATTTGAAAATTCCTGCAGATTATAAATTATAGAATTTGTTATATTAATATTCTAACTTATATGCTTATTAAAAATTTCATATTGTAGTTTTAGATTTTTATATGCATTTGATTATTATAATTATGTTTATGTGATCATTACATTTTTTATTCCCTCAAGACATTGTATCTAACAATTCATCATTTTTTAAAACAAATAATTCACTTCATTTTACACATAAAATAGAATGTTTGATGAAGTTTATCAATATTAATGAATGTTTAATCAAAGTGTAACAAAAATATATTTAGACTTCTACCACTTGTAAAGTTTTCTTACTTGACATTTATTTATGTCAATATTATGTCATGTTCACAATGTTATCAGTTGATATTGAGTTATATGCTTTCTGTTGACTAAATAAGACATAGTACATGTGATTTTAGTTATAAATAGTGTCAGTGGTATTAAGAGCATGTGTATGCGTGCACGCGCGCGCGCGCGTGAATATGTAAACACATACAAATTAATTATATATTATCAATTGTTAATATCAATCTATATATAAAAATCACTTTATATTTTCAAATATGAAATTGAATGTTCTAAATTGATTAAAATCAATGTTATATGTGTATAGAGTATTGTATAGTATTATTAAATATAATTTATATCTTTATAAATAGATAAAAGATTTAAATAGTCACATGTTTAGTGGAATGTTATTTAAGAAATTTATTACTTACAGGATTGATGGGGGAATTTTCTCTAGAAGAAGACGTACTTTCTCCATTATGATTATTTGTATGTGATACAGAGTTCAACATAGTTTCCTCTCTACAGCGCTTCCTTGACATGATTTTATAATAGCAACTTTAAACCCATGAAGTGTCCTTTACACTAGAATTAAATACACACATACATTCATTTATAAATTATATATGACATTTTAAAAATGTACATGAATTAATAAGAAATTATAATGATAAAGACATTAATTCTACACTTATTAAAAATAGTAAATGGAAAAAATTTACTAGTACATGTTACATACAAAGCTGTGTTTACTAATACATGTTACATACAAAGATATATATATAGATATATATTTAACTTGAATAAAACAGATATATGTTTCTATCTACGATTGAATTGTTTATATAATGGCATACCTGTGCACACATGCAGGACACATATATATTATATTTTGTGCACAAATAAATTCGTACACAAAAAGGAGAGCCATGAATATGTATAGTGACACCACTGGAAAATATATCTAATATGTTGAATTTATTTAAAATTTATATATATACAGTGCTATAAAAAATTTTTACACTTTTTCAAATCGAGTAATTGTACTCCTAATTATACCAAAAGTTTTAGATATAGAAAAATTAGTGTACTATACGAAGTATGTGAAAAATGAAAAAAAGAGAATGTTTTTTTATTATAACAGTGATACAAAATATAATATAAGCAATCTAAAATATTTTTTATTAAAAACTTTTATAGAAAATCAATACACTTGAGAAAAACTAAAAAAACTTATTTTATATTTTTTATCATTGTAAAATAAAGGTAGAAAAAAAATCTTTTGTGTTATGCTTCGTATATATAGTACATTAATATCTCTATATCTACTTAAATTTCAAAGTTTTTTGTTTAATCGCTATACATAGAAATAATTATTTCAAAACATGACTAGGCACTTTTGTGACCAATTGTAAGTATACTTATATCTGTCAAATATAGATTTACAGGATTATATTCTCTACAAAAACATATATATATAATATTATAAATAATTCCATACAGACATAAACCTGTGATGCAAAAGAACAACATAGACTTGCATTGTATATATTGGTGATAGGCTTTATATATCATATAAAACATTTAATTTATATACGTATCTTTTATTTTTTATTAAATTTTTTCATATACTCATTTACAATTGTTTACTTCGCTATAATAAACAGATTCTATATTGATGAATCATCAGTATGAATTTTAAAATGACTAAGATGTTATCCTATTTGAATTTGTTACTAAAATATGTTTCTTTTATATTTTTTATTTGGAATAATTTTTAAAGTTATGCATATATAGTTTTAATGATACAAACATGACGCGTAACTTCAAGGAAAACGAATGAAAACAAAAATCAAACCGTTAGGAATAAAAGAACAATGCAGCAGCAGCACATTGAAAGATAGCTATGATACTTGCACATTTAACGGTTATGTATCGTATTATATGATTATCGTATAGAATTTTTTCAGTGATCACAATTCAGTCTCGTCGAAACCAACGAAAATTTGTATGTATATAACTATACTAACCTTTTCACGCCCTAATTTTCTATCTTCTAATTTGTTGTGTCCGATAAATTTTGACTACGTACGCAAAATTTTTATAAAACGTGAAGCGTTCAAAGCAATTTCTTCGAGTATATTATTAAAAAGGGTTGCCACAGATACTTTTTACGTGATTCATTGAAATTCGTGTATTTTTTAACGGAATTTTAAGTTCCAATTTTATTGTTGCTCCATGATAGATCAACAGCTGACCTAGCAGACGTCAGTAACAACGCTTGTCGTGGATATATATACATATACTACGAAATATTCGTGTTGAGGCAGGGGCGGAATAACGGTACTATGAACCTAGGGAGGGGGGGTCATAAAACAAAGTACTGTTTAGCAGATACTCTCTTTCTCTCGCTCTATGCAGATATTAGAAACTTGAAATGTTTCAATCCAGGTAAAATATTTGTTTATTCATTAATATTATATTTTACTGATAGAGGAAAGAACATCCGAGAATAAAAGTAACTTTCAAAAATATAAGTGTGTATATATATATATAAAATAGATTGTCCCTAACTACATTACCCTATGATATGCATGATAGTCTTTTTTACATCGCAAAACAGACATTTTGTGAAACGGAGCGCAATGAATGAAATTACATCCTTGCTTAGGAATGTAGATATCATTTGCCGATGATACAAATGGTGTCACGTGATCGAAAGAGCATATCAAACCGGCCTGCATTTCTCTTTTATTTAGCTTAATGTTTTCTTTCTTTGTTTTTTAATTCATAAAAAGCATATACGATGAAAGAGTTATTTTTGTGACTGCATTTATACGTGTTTTGGTGTTCTCGAAAATTAAATGTATTTTTATAATAAATATCATTCGAAATGTTTTAATATCATCAAACACTGATAAACTATCGTTGCTTTGGTCATAATAAAAAAATGTAGATAAACTAATTGGTAAAAGTAATATTAAAACTGCATGTTAACCACGCCCATATCTATGTATATACGATATGATATATATATACACACACACACTAACACAACACAGGTGCATTCTTTTTAACAAGATTAACCCTTTTTTTGCGAAAGCATTGCGCCGACCGATACAATCCTACGTGAAATATCACTTGTTTATGCTCTCTTATATTTCAGCTGTGTTGGGTATAGTAAGGTTTGATTTCTATTTGAAAACACAATCAAACAGTAGAGATTGATTAAAGTTAAAAAATTGTGCATAAGATTATGTCTTGTTCCGTTGAAAGCATTACAAGTAATATGCATTATCTTCGCATTAGGTTAAGTTATCATTGTTTATTATTAATTATTAGCTAAAAATAAATATCATAGTTATTTAAACTGTTTTGAATCCACCAATGTATGTAACATATCCTAGAAGTTATTTTGTAACGAATTCTTATTCTATCGACTATAATTTATGCATAATAGTCGCTTGTCAGTCAACTAGAGCATGCTGTTCTTCGAAAGTCGCGTTTTTTTTTTATCCGAATTAAAATGTAACGTTCTAGTTGGCAAATAATCAGAGATTTATTTATTAATACACAACGTTATTAGCTTAATGTGACTTCATAGTAATAATAATCTGATATGTCTATAATCTCACATTCTGTAGAATACGATTTAAAAAAAGAACAGACCTCATGATTTTTGGTAGGTTATCTAAACATAACATTTATGATTCGCTGATAAAATAAGCCGGTGTTATTACGAATGCGAGATTGTGTTAATTTGAACATTCCTGGCTTCTTTATTTGGAATTAATCGCAGGACAACGTACGATTTTTAATTCAACTTCATCACTGTATAATAATAGCAAATTACATAATAGTAATTTCTTTTCAGTCTAAAGCATAAAGATAAGATAGATATTCGACGATAGTAATTAATAAAGTCTATTCAATTAGAAATTATTTCGCCAAACATTAAGCAGCACATTTAAAACACGATTTTTCGGCAAATTCCGATGGCATGTGAAACAAAGGATAATTTTTCGTATTACCTTTTGAAAATTGCCGCGAGCTTTGCCACGAACTCTGGTGACGAATATCACTACTTGCGCTTTTGGGATTTCTATAGGTCGAGCATGCGTTTGTGTTGAATTAAACTTTTTGCCAGATCGAAGCAAAGTCGAATAGTAGTGCGTTAGTGCTGTCAAATCTGTTGTCGCTGATAATAATAATTCTCCTTCGAGTTCGTCCGGCGTTATCGAATTTAGCCGAAAAATTACGAGCGCACATAAGAAACTTCATTCGTATACTTCATTCGACTGTCGACGCGTGCGACAGCAACACGATACGCTCCGTCTTTCTCTATGTTTTCTCTCTCTTGCTCTTTTGCGGCCGGAGAAGGGAACAACGATGACGTAAGATCGGATGATCGTATACGTCATGGATGTAGGATTCCACGTGCGCGCGTCTATAAATTTGAACGGAAAAGATCATCGCCCGATAAAATCAATCATTTCATGAATTTCTCGTACATTTGCATTTCAAGGATTTCGTCTGTTCGATGTCTAGTGCTGTAGATTTTTAATTCATTACATAGAATGTTTTTTACTATTACAATTACGTGATAAAGAATGCAAAAAAAGAAAAAATTTCGATTATAAATTTTTTATGTACTTTGAAGAATTCAAATTAGTAGTCTATTCTTATTGTCATCATACTGTTTTAGCTTTCTTTTTTTGCTTCTTCACGTAGCTTTTGTAATTTATATTTTTGTTATTCTGTAAACGATGTTAGATAATATAACTTGTATCATCATTTTGTTTCTTATTTTTTATTTTATTATTTCTACGTTCTGTCGAAAAATATTTTTGCCCGTTTCTTACCGTTCGTTTTTTGTAAATGAAGAGCATATAAATATATATGTGTGTGTTTGTGTGTGTGTGTATTTATCCATATTATTCATACATATATTCATCGCTTATATTAAATAATTAATTAATGCAATTTTATTAATGTGAATAATATATATCAGGTCATGAATATATACATATATTCATGGCATGATGTATTTGTGTCATTAATCTTGTCACCGAAAAAAAATTTCATCGACCATGCATCAACTTTTTCTTTCGTTTATGTACCTACCGAAAATTGTATTATTTGCATTATTAATCATTTATATTATAACGTTTTTAAAATTCGAAGAAAGAAGATATCCTCTGTCTTTTTTTCTATATGTTATAAGTATGTATTTATACTTAATAAGAAATATTTAAAATTCAAGTTAATTATATATGTACATGATTAGATGCTTTTTTTTATACTCCGTCACAATATGGTCTTACGCAAACAATTTTAATGGAGTATTTTTTGTCCATATCAATTTTTTGTTTGATATTTCTATGCAGTAATAAAATTGAGATATATGGAATTATAATTATATGCGTTTTAAAAATGAGATCGCTATAAGAATTGCTTTAGAGGTACATATATGTATATTATTGCACAGTTTGATATGACGCCAGCATCAAATCACGAAGTACATATAAGTACTCGTGTTGCACAGTTTATATTTATGTATATGTGTTGTGTATATAAGTACGTATTAGAGTCGGATGTTTATAATTGTTTTGAACTGGCCGTATACCTGCAAAACGATACATCGTTACTTAAAGTGACTTTCGTAACTTATGCAACGGTTGATACAAGTTAAAATTTTTTTACAATTTCCGAATATCCGTGTCAATTTTTTACAAACGTAACCAGTAGCCGTATTTCGCAAAGTCATTAATCTTTTTTATCATGTAGAATTTCTATGAAGTAGAATGATGAAATGGAATATAAGATTTTGCAATCTATAGAAATACTTATATTTTATATTATTTTAAATAATTCAAATGCAGTGCAAAAAATAGAATGAAAA
The DNA here is from genome assembly GCF_905475345.1 of Vespula vulgaris. NCBI lineage: Eukaryota > Metazoa > Arthropoda > Insecta > Hymenoptera > Vespidae > Vespula > Vespula vulgaris. The sequence continues at coordinate 6,554,856 of NC_066591.1, forward strand.
ATAAGATCTAATGACTAACTAATCGTCCGTATTTCACTTTTATTTGACTTTTATGAATTTCATTGATATCGCAGATAACGGTAGGGAAAAGAAACGAACGATTATAAAGCTGAAGTTTATTTTTACTTAATAATAACTTTAAAATAATCTCTATATATATATAATAAGAATTATAGATATATATTTCTTACGTATTCATTTTTTTATTCCTCTTTTTGTTGTTATATAACGCATACGCAGTCTCTTTTATCGTTTTTGATAAATGTTACAATCGTTATGCGTTTTATTAAAATCGTGATTTGATCTACGTAAAATTATGGTTAAGGCAATGTTTGCCATAGATTATTTATATTCGTAGTCAAATAGTTCGACCCTATATACTTGTTAGATATTTATATACTTTGTTGTATTTACACATAAACGTTTGACCATTATCACTATTATTTCGCGCGTTATAATAAAAAGAATGTCACCGTTTACGAGTGTTTACATTATAACTACTCACAAATTTCTTCATGGTATATTTTCCATCGCAAATTTTAATGTAATAATACATATTACAGGATTTATAGTATATAAATAAATAGCAACAAGAACAGGGAGTTTGTTTAACACTATTTCTTATTCAGTCATTTTTGCATAACGTCTCTGTTCACAATCCTTGTAGGTTTTTTTTTTTTTTTTAATCTGTAATGGAAAGAAACGTAATGTCTTAATAGTGCTACGTTTTGTTAAATTATAAAAAGAAAAAAAAATAATAATAAGAATAAAAAAAGAGGAATAAAACACATAAATATAATCATAGAAACATTAATCGATTATAAAATATACGCAGTGTTGTTATTTAATTTCCAATTGGTAAATAAAAGGAGGAATATTTTGTTCATATAATCTGTTTGAATATAGTTTTTTTTTTTTTTTTTCATCAAAATTCGATTTTGTAGATATAGTTAATTGGGCAATAACATTACGTTTCATTCGAAAGGCAATCGTATACAGTTCCGTCCAACCTCAACACTGCAATATTATCGATATTATCATTAAATAACATTTACTGTGTATCTAAATTTAATAATAAAAATATCTAAATCACAATGTCACGACGTTATTTCAAAGCGATGTGTGTTGCTTTTTTCCAGTCTATTTTTATATATTTTCATAAGATGTATCGTTCTGCCGAAAGAACCGGCGTGCAGTTCCAGAACAATAGATGCAATAAAGAAATGTGCGAGATCGCAGTGACAAAAACATCGTATTTCTTATAATTACATTCGCATAACAAAACTGTGTTAGTGTTCGTAAACACTATTTGATTTATAAAGCTACATTTTCCTTTTACAGATTTAGCATCACTCGAGTTTCAATATTAGAGAATATTTCAAAAATTTTAGTAGCTCTCTATCTGCCTTATTCATGTTTTTTTTTTTTTTTTATATAATATATAATTATACAGACACAAAAAAAGATTAGCAAAAGAAGATCCTGTGTATATACATCAGATTAATATCGTTATACAATTATCATGGAAGAGTATTATTAGAAAATTTTTTTTCAAATTCGTCAATGCAAGTTCTTTCATAGTTGTGACCTTTACATTAGTATATTACACGTATATTAATATACTGCATCGGTCAGCAGTGAATAAAATTATCGACTTAACGATTTGATTTTGCAACAATCCCGAATACTAAAATTAATGTCGTTAAAGAATTTGATGATGCTGAAATATACAATCAACAATAAGTAGATTACTAATAATACGTTAAACAGTTAATATACCTGTCTGTTTGTTGATAATTAGGCTGGAGCGAAAATCCCATAGGTACAATCTAGCTACCTAAAATCTCGGTAATTTTCCCATAATAAGGGTACCTTAACGCGAGTATGGTGTTTTTTTTTTTTTTATTATTATTTTTTGTTTTCTTTACACTAAAGTGTTAGAAATTTAACGACGAAAGCAGGGGGCTAATTGGTAGTCTGTGCACTGAGTGCCTCACTCAATGCCTGTTGTTGATCTGTCGTTAAAGCATTTATACATGCTTGAAACATAGATTCGTTGTTCTGAAACAATATTACAATGATGATTATTCTATCTATCTATTTATTTAAAGTAAATAGATTTTATGTTATTAACATCAATGTTATTTTGTACTTGAATTTGTCTAACGATACTAAGAATCCTGGCCATAACCGGATTGTCTGTAGGCACAGCATCTCTGTAAAGGGCTTCAGCAAAGAAACTTATTAATCTAGGTAGATTTGCATTATTTGGTCCTAAAACTACTAAGTGATTCGCTTCGATTAAATCACATAAATATCCATAAACATGAGGAGCTTCATCTTCGTCCTCTACAACCGGCAGCCAAGACAGCCTATAAAACGTAGTAATAAAGATTATTATAGCAATTGAAATTTTGTATTGGTTTTAATGTCTTTTTTTATTCATATAAAATGATATTTACCAGTGTGGAAGAATCTCATCTACGTTGATAGCTTTGTTATTATATTTAAGAATTTTTGTTACTGCTGATATAGCATTTTCTGTAGGATTAACATTTTCCGGTGATCTAGATTCTGGATCATTGATAACTTCCATTAACCTTGGTAATGCTTCTGCACATGCTTGAGCAAATGCTTCTCCTCCAAACTGTCCTAAAACTCCACAACCATATGCCGCCGCTTGTCTAACTTCAGCAGATTTATCTGACACATATTGGATCATTGGTCGTAAAAAGAATTCTTGATATTTCGCACAATCAGGACCTCCAAATTCTATTACATCATCAAAAACACACAAAGCCCATTGATGATCTGACCAAGATCTATCAGGGTTTAATAATTTTACGAAGTGTCCACAAATTTGATCAAAGAATGGAAAAAATGATGATTTGTGTGTAGTAAAAAGAGCGTGTAAAATATCTGCAATTTTACTCAGAGTGTATATGTCTTCGTTATCTTCATCCTCAAGTTGTTCTTCGACTACTTCATCGTAATCTTCATCTTTTCGTTTTTCTAATCGAGCTACTGCTCTATCAAAGTGTTCGTTGAGTAATTTGTCCAAAATACGTAAAAGTTCTGCCATAGGTTGAGCACCTAAGCAACCAGCTCCCAACGTTTCTATACATTTGGCCAGAGAATATAACAATTCTAACAATACTTCAGATTCTGGTTCTGTGTCTATAGCTTTTAATAAATCAGGACAGATATAAGCCCACATTCCTTCTAAATATTGTGGTCCTTTGATTTTTGCACAATCAAGAAGACATGGTAAACTTGATGCAGCTGCGGTACGTACACCATCGTGAAAATAGAATTTTAACATAGGAACCATAAGTCGCACTACCTCTTCGGCATAATCCGCGAAACCTTCTTTTAATTGACGCGCATAACAAACTAACATTTCACATGCAGATGCTTTGTCTTCTAGACCAGCAGTTTTAATACCGAAATTTTGTTGTTCTCCGAGAGAAACAAACTGCCAATCAAGATCTCCTTCTATACCTTGCATATCTTCATTGTCTAATAATGCAACTTCTGGTTTCATTGCCGCAGTACGTAGGACAGGACCCATTACTAAAGGCAAGTATTGTTCAAACTGTTTTCCAAGAATTTTGCAAATACGAACCCAAGCAGAAATTAAGTAACTTGTTTGAGGATCGTCATCAGGAAGATCTTCCGAATGTGTTTTTAATAACATGTCCATCACTTCATTGGCGTCGGCAATAAATTTTTCTGGGCCAACAGCTACACCTATGAGACTGACACATTCAATCGTCTTTCCTCTTAGCATTTTGTGTTCTGGTAGAGTCGCATTTTGAATTATATATTTTAGACAAGGCATTAATCTGTCATAATAAGTGACAAATTGCTCTTCACACGTATCGGCAACAGAAGCAATAGTTGTAACAACTTGTTCCAAAACAAGTTTAGTACCCTTCTCTACTAATTCTTGAAATTTAGCAGTGAGTATCGATTCAAGTTTTGCCATAATACCATCAAGGTATGGAGTTAGTATATGTTTTGGACAATCCTCGCTAAAATTTACCAATGCAGCTCCTGCATGAGCCTGTACCCTAGGATTTGCATTATCATCCAATACCATAAGTAATCCAGGTATAACTTTATCATGAAATTTCTTTTCAAACGTAGGAGCAAAGTCTGTTGACATTTGTCCTACTGCATTACAAGCTGCATATCTAACACGAGGATGCTAAAAGAAAAGCAATAGAAATTGTACAATGAAAATAATACAAAATATAACTTTTATCATATTTTTGTATGTTTCAACACTATGACTATCTTTGTTTCAAAATAATCAGCTCTCAGAAACTTCAAAGTCAAGATTATGAAATTCATGTTGCTAAAACAGTGACATGAATACATATATTAACTTTTCCATTATTCTGCCAAGAATGTTATAACATTATTTTCAAAATTTTGATGATGCAGTTCATTCCATTCATGGCCTTTTATTTTCTACGATAACTCAGAATATTCTAAACTAAAACAACTTACAGGGTCTTGTAAGTATTGTATAACACCTTCCATAATTTGTGGCAATATAGCTTCCATTTGTTTGTGACACCCTTCACCAACAGCAGATATAGCCATGAGAGCTGCATGTCTAAATACAAAATTTCTTTTGTTAGTAATTTAATAATCAATAATTTAATAAATGTAATAAAATAAAAGTGTTTGTTCCAATGCTATGATGGTAATTTTTTATTAACATCAACTCTCTTAAAAGGAACATGCAATGAGAATCTCCGAATTCTATCTATCAAAACGATAGGATAGAAATAAGAGTTATCTCATTGATTACTTTGCCACAGATGTAACGCGATTACTTATATTAAATATATAATCGCTGACTATTCTGTGGCCTTTTTTTAGAGAAGAAAATAATATCAATTATTTTTCAGATATTTAAATAAATTTTATACATTGCTATTTTACCTATATTTCCAGTCAGTATTACTCAACATTGAAGGGATATTTTGCACTATCTGTGGTAGCATGGTTTTACCACCTAAACCACATGCTAATCTGTCTAAAGCACTTTCAGCTACTACGTTATTACTGTCATTATCTTCTTCTATAATTTCATCAGAGAAACTCCATTTTTCATCCTCTTCCAAGTCTGTCATCATTTTTAAAACCAAAGGTACTAATGCTGCAATGTATTTTCCACCAACTTTACGAACCATTGCTGGTGCAGTTTCTGCAAGTGTTACTAAAACTTCGAGAGCTAATTGCCTCCAAGAATCTTCCATTTCTTCGTTCGAAAAAATTTTCATACACATTTCCATGATATTTTCTAACTGATGTCTTAAAAATTTTGGCGTAGATTCAGCTAAATCGATCAGTACTTTTAATAAAGCATCATCAACTTGTTTCTCTACAGATTGAGCAGTTACTTGCACAACTACAGGTAAAAGTTCAGAAAAATGTTTTTGTATGTTTTCTTCTTTATCATGTAAAGTTATAAAAGCTCCTATTGCTCTTACTGCTTGGAATCTAACCTGTATAATCGAAAAATATATTTCATTTAGTGATGACTACAAAATTTTCTTTTAATTAATAAAAATGTAAGGAATTCACACATATATATGTATGCCCCGTATCTGTCTGCAAATTAAAACTTTACAAGCTACAGTCATCAGAAGGCAGATTTTTTTTAGGAAGATTTTGTGACGAGAAATTCTAAACTTCTGGTATCTCGTGTATCAATCTTCCAAATTTGTATAAACTAATTATTTACCTCATAATTTGTGGTATCCATGACTGACTGTTGTAACATTTGCTTAATAAGATTAAGGTAATTTGCTTGCTGATTTCCAAAAACCCCAGGGACGGATCTATTATACATATTTTCATTTATTTCGATTTTTCAATCTTTAAATTCAATTTGAAATTTAAAGCAATGAACTTACGTGAACATTCGTAATGCACTTTCCTTTAATGCTGGTAAAGGACTATTTGCACATTGAAATAGGAACTGAAGAAATTCTGGCCATTGATTGTTTCCATCTTCATCTATTAAATTACGAGCAACTTCAGCTGCAACTTCGCATATTTTACGGCGAATTGTTTCTGTTTGTTCATTTTGAACATATAACAAAATTTGCTCTTTCAACTGTACTTGTGCTTCTGGAGGAATCTGAATGAAATTTAATGTTAAAATTTTTATATAAAAATACACAATGTATTAACGATTTTTTTTAAATTGAAGACAAAAACTATTACACACACAGAAAACCAATGAGACAAAGAAAATAACTTAAAATTTTGTTAAATTATAGATTATAAAGTAAAATAAAATCTTTATTAAGAAAGTTAACTTAAGATAACTATAGATAATATATTTATCATTGGCAATACTTGTTGGCACTAACTTCAAACATAATATATAGTTTGCTTGAAACTATTTTAGTTTGCTTCTTTGATATTATTTGATCAACTAAATTTTTATGTGCTTATGATTTAAAAAAAAAAAATTGTAGATATGTAAAAAACAATTATATAACATAATATGCAGATATTCTTATGACTATTACCTTAGAGTAAAAGTCCATAAATTCAGAAGAAAAAAGTCGGCGCAGTAGCACTGCAGCCATGGCACGCATCTCTTCTGCAAGGGCAGCATTGCAAATGGATGTCAAAAGAAATGTCACCTTAGTTTCCACTGGAAGATTGTTATATGCTTCCTAAAATTAATTTATAAACAATTTAATTTTGGTTATATATTTTGACAATGTACAATCTTAGTGCAATATATAATTTTACATTAATTATAATAAAAAATGAATTATATCTAATGAAATAAGTTTCCAAATTAAGAATATAAAAGATTATAAAAAAATAATATAATTGTATTAAATAATACAGTTATAATATTTTTATAATGTAATATAGATTTTTTTTATTCAATGTATAGTTTCAATAAAATAAAGATTACAGACTTAAAATAAAGATCGTTCGCCTTTAAAGGATAAGGATCGATTGTCGGATCGCACGTGATTGAATTTGGAAATAGAAAAAGGAATGAAATGAATTATGCTAGCGTATACGCATGTGTATAAATCTAATCCAATCAAATCTATGGGGGGGTGTGTAAAAGAAAAAATAAATATTAAATTGGACGTATGTAGATTCGATTCGATTTAATTTTTCGTACGAATAATTTTTAAATACCGGAACTGGAAATAAGAGTGCATGTGGGAGGGAACGCACGTTGGATGAACGATTACAACGAAAACTCCATGCCGCTTGGTATGCTATATTTTTATCCACGTCATTAATCATTTACATTTAGGAAAATATATGTATATATATAATTTGATCTTTCGAAGTATCCTTTGATTATTTCTGTCATAATCATATTAAATTATATTTAAAGGTGAATAAATGGATTTTACGAAGCACGCAATGCCGCGCGCGACACCATTTTGGATTTTTATTAGCTTATTCCAAACACTTGTTAGCATTCATCCGAGAAGCTGGCGATTCTTATTGATATAAATTTAGACATGACATTGTTAGGTGTAAATGCAATATCGAATTAAGATTTAAGAAAGGTAGACACTAAAAATGTGATAGCGATTTGAGAAATCATTCATGCTAAGCTCTGACATGTTGGCAACGTGCTCAAGGGGTAATCAGTGAATCATCATCAAAATCCGTACATTTTTCGTCTTGAAAATATGTTTGTTATATGCGTAAAAAAAATTGGATATAATATACATACTTCCGCTTGCGTTCGGGCATCGTTATCCGCGCTGAGAAGTGTGTTTAAAAGCTGTTGAAATTGTTCCAGGTCTGCCGCCATTGTCGCCGAACGAGTGAACACCACGCACGCTTACATGACTTGATCGTCGTTTGAAAGTGCCAAATCAACTGTTAGAAATGTCCCTTCTTTTTACCAACATTAGAAAATTTAGAATCCATAGTGTCTTGAGAGATATACGATTGATTTTTCACCGATATCAATTGTGTCATTCATTTTTTTTTTATACATGGAAGTATAAGATTTCCAATGATAATTTTATATTAATTTATAATCATTTATGAAAATATATAATGTTAGTGAGTTGAAAATGTGACTACACGTTCAAAATTTTTTTTTACAAGATTGGTACTATTGAGTACTTTAATATCGAGTAAGATCACTAGTTACATCATCTGTGATTGGAAAGTTCCTGTTATTGTATTCTAATGTACCAGTTATAAGTAAAAGATAAAACGTAAATAGTAACAATTGGTCGATCAATGTACACAATATGATATTTTGAAAAAAAGTGAGTTTTTACCAATCGCTTAAACGGCATCCAAATATATTACTCAATTATATTGGTTGAATTTTAACTTTGTAACCTATAAGTAATAATATATACATACAAAAGAAAGCATGAATTATTGAGAATTCCTATCACGCAAATTAAAACATGGCTGGTAACTATAGGAATTTTATGAAATTGTTAGAATCTTGGCCATTAGATAAGTCAAAACCTGGCAGGTAATTTTATATGTATTAGAAATCTTTTATTTACATATATATACGTATGTGTATATTATATACATATTAATAAGAAAAATATAATTTACATATATTTAATAAATCAAATCATTTGATTTATATAGGTACTGATAGGTTAGATATAATAGGTTAGATATAATATTAAAATTACAATTATCATGCAAATAAGTTTTATATTTCTTGAATTTTATTGTTACATGTGATATAAATGTTGTTCATATTTTTTATTCAGAGATTTAAGTCAACATATTCGTGACCAAGTGAAACTTACCTTCTCAAAAGGTGATATTACTACTCCAGTAGATCAAGAACAATGTGATCGATATTATGCAAGTTTGAAAAGGATAACTTCAAATCATTATGGACAAATATATAAACGTAATCTTACAAGTACTGCAAGTGGCTTAACAGCAGAGCAATGTAATATTGCACTAAGCCCTGAAATGAAAGAATATTTGGAAGAAGAAAATAAATTTTTTCTTAAGAAGCTTATAAGCAGCATACAGAATTTCCGTAAGGATGCTTAAATTTAAAGTTAATTTATTATATTTACGAGCTTTTCGTAGCAACAAACTATATCATGAAACAAAAATACAGTTATATCGTGTAGCAAAAATTAATACACAATATGTAACGAACAAAAGATATTTCAGTCAACAACAGGATATAGAAGAACAAGATGTAATTAAAAAGAGTAATGGACACATACCTGCAATGACAAAAGAAGTTTTACAATATTTACAACCATCTCCAGGTAAAATATATGTAGATATGACTTTTGGTGCTGGAGGACATACTACTGAAATTTTAAAATCAGCACCCAATGTAACAATTTTTACATTAGATAGAGACCCAGTAGCATATAATATTGCACAAGATTTATCAAAGAACTATCCTGGACAAGTGATTCCTTTGTTAGGAAGATTTTCAGATTTATCATCATTACTTAGCGAACATAAAGTTGAAAAGAATAGTATTGATGGCTTCTTGTTTGATTTTGGATGTTCATCAATGCAATTTGACAATGCAGAAAGAGGTTTTTCTTTGTCAAAAAACGGACCATTAGATATGAGAATGGATGGTTGTAGATGTCCTGAAAATCCAACTGCTGCTGATGTAATAGAAAGAGCAGATGAGATAGATTTGTATCATATACTGAAAATTTATGGACAAGAAAAGAAGGCTAGAAAGATAGCACATGCGCTTATTGAAGCAAGATACATGTATAAAAAATTGGAAACAACAAAAGAATTGGCACAGCTTGTTGAATCTGTATTTGATAATGAAATTAGAAAAGATCGATTAGGTAGATTTTCACATTGTGCAACAAAAACGTTTCAAGCTCTTAGAATTTTTGTAAATAATGAATTGAATGAAATCAATTATGGCATGGTGCTTGCACAAAATTACTTAAAAATTGGTGGTTGTTTGATAACAATATCCTTCCATTCATTGGAAGATACTGTTGTTAAAAGACACATGACAGGAAATATAACAGATAGTATGGCAAATGCTATGCCATTAAAATATTTAAATTATGATAAAAGTTTTTGTATTGACGAATTAAATGATATAGTCAGATCACCATGGATAATGATGCATAAGCATGTATTAACACCATCATCCGAAGAAATTAATAAAAATCCTAGAGTCAGATCAGCAAAATTTAGAGCTATTACTAAAGTTAAATAAATTACTCACAAAATTACGAAATATTGTTTTTCTATTTAAATTACTAATATGATCTTATTAGTTATTTATAAGATAATATTTTATATAGAATATACAGTATATATATGGAATATACATATAGTACATGGAGTACGAAAAATATAAATAGAAAAAGTTATTGCTATATGACTATAATATGAAAAATGAATTTATATTTAAAATAATCCTTCTATCTCATTCGTTTCACTATTCCAATCCATATCATAAATACTTGGCCTAGTAGAAAGACCTGGCATCATCATGATCTGCAATTTTTAAAAATGTTCGCGAAATAAATTTTTAAGTTTAATTAAAATTTTTCAATTTATAGTTGAAAGTCTTACCTCTCCAACAGATGCTACGACAAATTTAGCACCAACGGCTACAAATATGTCATTGATATCAAGTTTGAAACCTGTTGGGGCACCTTTGATAGATGGATCTCCTGTTAGGGAGTTAGATGTTTTTGCCATACATATAGGATACTTATCGTAACCTAATGTGTTATATACTTTAATTTTTTCTTTTACCTAAGATTCGAAAAATAAGTAAAAATGTATTATTGCTGTGTATGTGTTAGTACTTCAAATATATAATTCTGTAGAATATTCCAAATATTTCTTCATTTAAATTTACTCACTTTGTTTGCTAGAATAACTTCTCCAGCACCATACATTTCTTTAGCAATGACACTTATTTTCTCCTCAATACTAAGATCTAGATCATACAATGGCTTGAAGTTACTTGGTTTTTTTGTTGCAGCAATAACTGCATCTGCTAAAGCTGTTGCACCTCGTCCACCATCAGCCCAGTGAGTGCAAACCACTGTATCTGCTGCACCACTGTCCAATGCTACTTCTTTGATAAGTTGTAGTTCAGCTTCTGTATCGGTACTAGTAAAATAATAAATATTTATTTTTATTGCAATAGGAAAAACGTATTCTCGCGATTTATTTTAGAAAAAATTTATTATGAATTTCAGATATACTTAATGCAAAATGAAATACTTACGTGTATGAATTTATAGCTACAACAACGGGTACTCCAAATTTCAGACCATTGCTAATATGCTTCTGAAGATTTGGAAGACCTTTTCTAACAAGTTCGACATTTTCTTCAATGTATTCTTTTTTTAGAGTTGCACCTGGAGTTACTACTGGACCACCACCATGCATTTTCAAGGCTCTTACGGTTGTAACAAGAACAACAGCATTCGGCACGAGTCCAGATGTTCTACACTTAATGTCAAAGAACTTTTCCATGCCTATATCAGAACCAAATCCAGCTTCTGTCACTACAATACCATTTGGTCCCACTAGTTTTAATGCAATAGTATCTGCTATTATCGAGGAACAACCGTGTGCGATATTAGCGAATGGACCAGCATGAACCATTACAGGTGTACCTTCCAAAGATTGCATTAGCGTTGGTTCAATCGCATCTTTCAGAAGAATAGCCATAGCACCAGTCATGCCCTATTAAATTGATAACAGTAGGTAAAGAATAAATGCAAATAGATCAAAATATCTCAACTTCTAATATCGTGAACTAAATACGAACAAAATCTTCAGCAGTTAAAGGCTCGCCGCTCTTACTGAATCCAACTACTATATTGCCCAATCTTTGTTTCAAGTCTTCGACGTTCGCAGCTAAAGCAAGTATCGCCATTATCTCAGAAGAAACAGAAATTTTGAAAGAAGTCTCCCTTGTCTTATTCTTTTCGGTCGAACTTTGACCAATAGTTATTTTACGTAGGAAACGATCATTTATATCAACCACTGCAAAAAAAGATAAGTTTTAATGAAAGTGTACTCGTTCAACTAACGTTAAAGTAATTAATTTTATTTTTCTTATTGCATATACCTCTTGTCCATGTAATATTATGTGGATCGATGTCCAATCGTGCGAACTTGCGTTGTTCTTCTTCCGTCAAGGAATTTGGATCGGTTTTTGTGATCCCAAGTTTTTGCAAACGCTTTAATTGAATTTTGGAGAATTTTCGAACACCTTTGATTGTAGGTACTAATCTGTCGTAAAGAGCCTTGTCATTTTGAGTGGATTCATGAAAGTATCGAGCATCGATTTGAGCTGCTAAAAGATTATTTGCCGCGGATATAGCGTGAATGTCTCCGGTTAAGTGAAGATTGAATTCTTCCATAGGAATTACCTAGAAAGGAAAAAATAAGAACATATTTCATTATAACAATAAGACTTCAAATTTTATAATTTTATTTTTGAACATACTTGCGCATATCCACCACCAGCAGCTCCTCCTTTAACTCCGAAAGTAGGACCTTGGCTAGGCTGTCTTAACGTAACAAAAGAATTTGTTCCTTTATGCGCTGAGAGAGCTTGCACTAATCCAAGAGCCGTCGTACTTTTACCTTCACCGAGAGGTGTTGGCGTAATACCAGCGACGACCACGAATTTTCCATTCTGCTGATTCTTCAGTCTCTTTAGGACACTTAAACTTATTTTACCCTTATTGTCTCCATAAGGACTTAGTTCATTTGGTAACAGACCGATTTCTTCAGCCAAGTTAACAATAGGTTTATATGTCTGACTTCTAGAAATAGCTATATCACTTGGAACTGGTTTCTCTGGATTAATCTTCAAAATCCTTAGTTTCCAATCGACATTAAGAAGATTTTCAGCTGCTTTTTTGGCCGACGTTACTGTATTTTTCATCAGCATGGCTACCGTCATAGGACCAACACCACCAGGAACCGGCGTAATGTATGAAGCTACTTTTGAAGCTTCCTCGTAAGCGACGTCGCCTACTAAACGCTCACCGGTTTTTTTTCCAGAATCTGGAAAACATGTTAGATGTATTATTCAATTTAACGTGAGAATATAATCGTTCTTATCATATGCGTTAATTGAATTTGAAGAGATTTTTATCGAACAGTATCTCGAAAATAACGACTTGAACAGACACATTACAAGACAAAAATTTTACTTTATTACTATATTTTTATCGATATTATCGATTTAAGGTATTTTTCAATTCTAAATTAAGTATATAGGCAATTGAGAACTTTTTCCCTTTATCTTACCCGGAATAGAATTGATGCCACAATCGATTACGACAGCGCCTGATTTTATCCAACTCCCTTTGACGAATTCAGGCTTACCGATAGCCACGATCAAGATATCGGCTTGAGAGACCTCAAAAATTAATTAAATTGAGAAATAAAGCAATTTTTTATTATTTGTAATTTACATTTATCTTCATATCGTTTCGAATAAATTCATTTTCAAACTTCTTGCTCGAAAAACTTACTATTTCTGGAAGATTTTTCGTTTTTGAATGACATATCGTTACTGTCGCATTATGCCATTTTAATAATTCAGCTGCTGGTGTACCTACAATTTTACTTCTACCCAAAACTACGGCTTGAGCACCGACGATTGGTACACCGCTCCTACAATATAATATTGAGTTTAAAAACGTTAAAGCAGTTTTATACGATTTGTTTTATACATTTTCAATTACTTTTTAATGAGCTCGATACAGCCATTAGGTGTGCATGGTACAAATCCTGACATATCGCCGATTGTAACTCTTCCTTCGTTAATCGTGTTGAGACTGAAAAAAATGTTTCATAATAAGTACACACACGCACACACACATTTATATATCTATATATATTTTATTTCTACGTGTGTTATATTATATACATATGTACATATGTATATTTTATAATTTTTCAAAATTATTATTGTGTGAAACTGCTTAATGTTTTAAATCACCGGAAATACGAGATAAAAATGTCTATTCTAAATTTCATGATTAAGATTAAGATTTGTAGATTATTTCGGTGATTCTTCCAATTGTATTTAATATCGTATATACGATCGATATTTTTGTTATTATGAGAGAATGTGTAAGATCATAGATCTGTAAAAAATATTATGTTTTTTTCGCGAGATTTTTTATTCTTTTTATCTCATATTTTGCGTCATTTCATGTCAAAGAGCATGCCGATTGTAAGGACTTTTATATTTTATATAAAAGCACTGTTTTCAGTGAGTTTCGTAAAACATATTTGTTGCAAACTCATGATATCAAAAAAATTTTATCTATAGCTGTGCGATAACGAAATATTTATTGTTCGTAAAAGTAACGATAATGACGTATTGTTTTTGCGTCAAATAATGATATTGATTCTAAATTCTGATAATTACATTTTGAGAAGAATGAAAGTAGCAAATTATTAATATTCCATTAAATTTAATAATCATAGATTTTTAAATCAAATGGATCGATGAAACTTCTATTTTTTAGAAGTCGATAAACTTATATTTTTTAAATTGCTTAGCTTATATTAAAAAATAAAAATTTTAAAATAAAAATATTAATTTACCCATCAACATCTTTAGAAGGAGACACTGTATTTGTGATTAAATGAGAATTAATTTCATTAACGGTGTCGAGCGGCATTTGAACAATGATACCGTGAGTGTTAGGATCATTGTTCAATTTGTTCACTACGTTGATCAATTCAGTTTCCGTTATGGTGTTCGGAAGTTTAACGTGCTGTACGTTTATGCCAATGTCGGTAGCTGCTTTGATTTTCATTCGTATATAAACGTTAGAATCTTGTCTACCGCCGACTTGGACAATAGCCAAACCAGGTGTAAAGTCTGGTAGCTTTGTTTTTAAATTTGTTACATCTTGCGCCAAGGATGCACGAATTTCTCTGTAAGGAAAAGCTTCTATGAGAATTATTTGTTGAATTTATTATTTCATATTTAAAATGTACATTATCAATCATAATTCATTATATATAATAAACATATATATTATGTGTTCATGTGAGATTTTTGAAATAATTACAGATGATGGTATTCGAAATGATTTTGAATGTGGTAAGAGCGATCCCATTTCGTTTTTTTCCCGCCTTTGTAGGAACCATAACCTTAAATTTTACTCGCGAAGGAAATAACTCGTAAGACAGGTTAGTCCATGTTTTTCATAACTAATCTTAATTATTTTGACCTTGAGCGAGTGTACAAATAACAACATTTCATAATTTTAGATCAAATTAGCCAATTGTTAATGAAATAAATAAATTAATTATCGTTATATATCCTATCGTTATGCATATATTAAGACACATGTTGAATACGAAATAGAACATACAGATATGCTACTCGTTCGAAAGATGTATGTCAATACATCTAATTAATAAAAAATAAGTACAAATGGATAATATTTATAACTTACTTTGCCAATTGTGTACCGGAGAGTACAATTCCTCGGACGTCCTCGCACGTGGACATGACTCGTTTAAAAAAACTGCAAAATTCAACGACAATGAAAACTTTAAAACTTTTCGTCTTCGTTTCTTCGATTAGCACGATTTCATTCGTCGAGAGATACTTGCAATAATACTTGATTTCTTATTATGCACGCCAGTTATAAAGTTGTGTGTGCACGTATACACATATAACGCTTGGCGAGTGAATGTATAGAATGAACGCCGTTAGTGTCGACAACCGGCTTTTAGAAGCAGTCTCTGCGTAAATGAATGTATATATATAGGGTGATCCATTTAAGACATTATATTATATTTTTTACATGGTATATTAAACGTTATTATAGACTTTATAATCTTTAATATAGATATTCTTTAAATAATTTCAAGAGTTTCTTTAAAAATATATAACTAATAATTATATTAAAAGTTTACTTTGTATTTTAAAATATTCAAAAATGGATCATCCTGTAGCCATTTATCAATACATCATTATATATGTATATATTTTTTCTGATATAAGGTATCTGTTTCTTTAATCACATATTTAAATATCATATAGCTTGTAGGTGATTGGCAGATAAGTTATATTTTCTTCTGTAATTTTAAGACGTTTAAGCAATTCTATATGTTTGCAAAGATTTACACCATGAATTTTTACACCAGGTCACATTTTTTTTCGATTTTAATATTCATTCAAAAGATAAAGATTTTTTACACGAATTTATTGATTCCGATTTTTGGAATATATTATTTTTTTTGTCAAAAAATAGATAATTTTCACACAAGTAAAAATTTGCTTTGGAAATCGGAAACGATAATCTCGTATAAAAAAATGTTTATTTTCCAAAGGAGTCATTGATCATCAAAATTAAATAAAAATTGCGTCTATAAGAATTCATGGCATAAACTTTGTTTTTCTTTCAATTTATGAAGCCGCAGTGGCGCTACTTCACATTCGTGTTAAAAGAGTTGAAGCTTCTTCTCCCACTACGCACCTACGCGACGTGGATATCTGTGCCTTATATAGTCGATCATTCAGAGATTCCAAAAAAAAGACGTCGACATGCTTCATAGCTCTCTGATATAGCGTAAATAAATATATATACTACATGAAGGGATTCTCTTGCTATGCGTTTGCAAGCGTTTACGCCATGAATTCTCATGGTTGTATTTTTTGTTCGATTTTGGTAATCAAAAACTCATTCGAAAAATAAAGGTTTTTTTTTTTGAAGACAATTATTTAAAAAGAAAATAATTTTTAAAAGTAATTTTTACCCAAGTAAAAGCCTATTTTGAAAATCAAAAACTATGATCTCTTGTAAAAAATCTTTATTTTCCAATTCAGTTATTGTTTATCAAAATCGAATAAAAATAGCGACTACAGGAATTTATGGCGTAAACTCTTGCAACATGCTGCATGGATTTTATGTAGATATGTTTGTATCGTTTCGCTATCCCGTATCGAAAAAATAATGCATATAACTTTTAATTTTAACTTATCACGTTACTTTGAAGAAAACAAATAAGCTATAGGTTGCTAAGTAATTATTCTTATAATGAATAGATTTAATTAAACACATATCATTGATTATTATCAATTAGTGATAATTATAATTTAGAATAACGTAATATTTATTATCGCGTGTCTATCTGTTAGTGATTTGTTTTCTTGTTATTTTAAATATATCAGTAGTTTCTTTTAAATAATATTATTATCAGTTTATTATTATAATGAATTGCAAATACAAAAAAGTTATGCATATAAAGTCAGTCGAGTATGGAAGAACATAAACGTCTATCTAGAAATCGCACGTTCTGTTTTTCTTACGGAATACGTATTGACTTCGTACTAGCTGTTCTATAAAAATTGACAATCATACATTGTCTGATGTCCCATTGTTAATTCAGTTCTTCAATTCACCCGCGCCGACAGCATGAGAGGTATAATGTTCCTATACGAGCAAACACACCGACACAATGAATCGAGAGAAGAGACAGGTTTCTCCTAACATGCTTTTAATTCATTTTTTTCCGTATTCGTCACTGAAATTACAAATGTCTCGGTGCAATATTGGTTAAACAATTTTAATTTTCTGCATTATCCTGACATATTCCGAGATTTGATTATTGAAAGTGACTATATCTCAATCGATGAAACGGTAACAATAATATGTTTATATAAATATATAAAATAGTCGATGTTTCTTTCTAACGAAATATTAACTATAGAATAATAGTCTTACTTAAAAGCTCGGAGCGTCCTGATCATAGAATCGTTTATCGTGACACTATTATGAGAACTGTTAGCTTACAGAACTAACATGCATATTCAGGAAGGGTTTAGGAATCCATAATTATCGAGAATAATCAACTCATTTATGGGCCATTTAAGTTGCGTAACCGTTAGCGATAAACTTTAGTATTTATCGTGACCTTTGTCCATTACAAGACTTAAGTCTACGTATTTGATGATACAAGTTTTATATTTTTATTTTTACACGTTTATAGATTCGATTTGTAAATATACTGATCGAAAAAAATGATTAATAATTAATGCGTTTAATAGTTAATTAAAATTTTTTAATTTTAATTTTTAATATCAATTTCGAGCTAAATTATTCTTCGAATTATTGAAACTTAACTATAGATAATTATAACTCATTTGACGATCCCACAAGTTTCAAATACTCTTAGTAACTTCATCAAGCATTCTGCAAAAGCGATTTGGCTTTTTGCTATGTTGTATCCTTGAATATTTCAATAGATCAAAGTGAGTATTACTTCTCATTTCGTATTTACTTCCCTATAGTAAATACTGAAGACGGCAAAAACAAAGATTATATTAGGTAGAATTTGCTTTGATGTTTCTAATAGTTTTAATCGAATTATTCAATTCAGAAAGTTTAGTCAAGAAGATATAATGACAAGATATAATGACATAAGAAAAATAAATTATTAGAATCATTGATATTAAATGAGAATTTACTTTAATTGTAAGCAGATAGAATTATCAAGTTAATTTTCAATGTTAATAGATAAATAGGTAATATCAACAACTCGTGTTTTTTAAATGATCAACAACGTATTTCTCTTGATATCGCAAGGCCCACTCGTTGATCGTTCTAAGATTAGTAAGATTAACCAAGATTCTCTTTCCGGCTCGTTCTCTCGGCTAGCTGTTAAACGGTGAGACGCTAGTCCGACAAAGGAGTTGCGTTTCGTGGTCGCATTCGTGATACTCCCCTTGTAACGTTACTGAGGGCCAACCGAAAGCAAGCTCATCCCCTGGGACAAGTTTATGCTCTCCTGCGAACCTACGTACTTCCACCGGTTCTCTCCTTATCCCTCTTGCCCATCGACTTTAATTACGTCTTATCTTCCTGGCTTTCCTGGACTCACCGCTGATTCCGAATTCCGATTGTCTCTCTGCCGAATTGTAAATTTTCTCCCGAAGAACTCACTTTTATTCTCTTCGATTTAACACACGTTATGACCCTCTTGAAGGCCGTAGCAAGAATCTTCAATTCGATGGAATTCACAGAACAGTTAATGACAAATATTTGCTTACTTTAGACCCCTTCGATCTTATAACTTACTACTCAAGTAAATGAATGTTTCTCGAACGTTCGTTTGGCTGTTTGTTAAGATTAATTGATTTTAAACTTATATCTGAGAATTATTCCAAGATGTTGGGTTTAATGTTTTTGAAATTGTCGTTTCGATGCCAATTTGAGCATTAATTATTTTCTCTTAGCTATTCGAATCTTGGTAAATTTTATCAAATTCGAGCGATTCTTTATCAAGTAATTCTGTCTCGTTTTGTTTTGTTTTATCATTTATTAAAATTTTAATTTTAGGATAAACAAGAACAGCGTGAAATTTTAGGTTTCTTTTTTTTTTCTATCTTTCAATTTCAATCTCGACTTATGAGAACGGCCTGAGGCAATCTTAGGTAGAATCGATATTAGCACGAGTTGCCTCCACCATCATATACTCCCACCCTAAACCATCCCGTCCCTCTTTCGTAGTTCCCTCGATTGGCCACCCCTTTGGTATATTCCCGAACGTCTTTCGATGGCGTTCTTCTCTTTTATCGTTTTAGTTTGTTCCGAATTATTCATCCTATGTTAGGTCCACGAAAACCGTTGAAAAACTGAGATACTCTTCTTATGGATGACACGTGTGTTTCTGGCATCACGAGTTTACCGGTTCGCTACTTATAAGGGTGGAGAAAGCAGGATCGTTTAAGCAAGACTGGTTCTATTGGATGCATAACTGTCGTTATAATAATTGAGAATCCAAACCGGAATTTCTCGCTTATATTGATATTGGGATGAAGAAGAAGGAGATGAAGAAGGAATGAAAATTTTGAGAGAACACCAAAGTTGAATACTTCATTATTGAAATACTCTATACATTTCAGTCTATTTCATTTAACTAGGAAGACAGCTTCGATTCCCAAGTTTCTAGGAACTTTGTAGATTCTAAACGTCAGGCTTATTATTTCCATGGCGATATTCTCTCTCTCTTTCTCCCACTCTCTCTCGCTCTCTCTCTCTCTCTCTCTCTCTCTCTCTCCTTTCTCTTTCTCTTTCTCTATTCATTCTCCTTCTCTCCATCTTAGCTTCGAGCGCCGTTTCGAGCCCTCTATCCACCGTTTCTCCTTTCAGCTTGCTTTTGCAACTAATATAGCCTTCGCGTTCGAGACCCGAACGAAAACGATGGAGGTTGGGAATGGAGCTAGAGGGGTGGTTGCTCTGAAAAGGGAGGCGAGTTCGTAGCTTCGTCGCAACGAAAGTACCTACGGATTCCAACTTGTGCGGATAGTTATGCTTAAGGGTTCTGCGGAGAAACTAGCCTTGGGGTGACCGAGGCCGCGAATCATCAGTAGAAGGAGAAGTAAAGCGAGAAAGGAGTGCGTACAAGCGAAGGAGAGGATTTGCTTCGAAGAGTAGGACAGATGCTATGGAAAGGCAAAAGGTTGCTCTATCTCCGCGAGGAACGCAACTTAAACCGCAAATTCCTTTACGGGGTTTCAGTAATGCGGTGCATATCCACACTTGGCTTTGCCAGGAGCCAACTCGATTTCGTTAATAGAACTCGCATTTAACTTTGCACCGATTTCCTTCGAGGTACTTCGAGGATGGAAGGAAGGTGTACCGTTCCAATTCTCTAGTCCTGTCTCGTCTTCGTTGGTCCCTTTGAGAATCTTCCTAAAGTTACTCGAGTCAAGGGTTGACTCTCGTTTCTTGACTTCTCGCTCGATCTTTTAATCTTATTGGACTTCGTAATTGTAAACGGTAAAGATAGTATTTGATAGTATTTGATAGTTATTTGATGAATTTAATAATTTTTCTTTTTTTTCTTTGATGTTTATATTTTACGTCAATATATTACGTATTTGAAATTGATCAGACACACACACACACACACACATACATACATACATATATATATATATATATATATATATATATATATATATGGGTGTGTGTGTACTGTCTTATTAGTTTCTCATATCGGTCGACGATTCTGTTTTCAATCAAGTTTCCTTAGAGCGGACTAATCGAAATTAATATCCACTTGGCACTCCCTACCATCTAGGCGATATCTCGAAGAGGGCAGAAGATTGGATATACGTCGGTAATAAATAGACGATTGAACGTACCGTCCGCGCATCAGACTGCGGAAGGGATATGAAATTAATACAAGTCCAAAGTGTCTAGGCCTATCCTGTAAGGCGCGCTTCAATATATATCTCGATAGTAAGGTATTTCTGGCATCCTTAGGTTCCTCGAGCGGAAGGACCCTTCGACGCGAATATCAAGGAAATTAGGGACAGCACGTGGTACGTCTGAATTATAGACGCTTCACCGAATTATTATGCCTTGATCATCGGGATTTCACGATTCGATATAATAGAACTGAAGGTCGTGATATCTTTTAATGTTCGGGTCAAGCTAGTTCTCTAAAATTATTTAAGATCTTTAATTTTCAAAACGTTTTAGACGTGTGTTCGTCATTTGGCAGATTAATAGGAATGATTTTATTATTTCTACTATGACAATATATAATTAAGTAAATGAATAGATAAAAAATTAATTTTATTTTGTCAAGGATCCAAGATAGATTATTTAAATTGAAATTTCAGTCATTTTTGTTTACAGATTCATGAAAATATTCATGTAAAATGTTTGGGATAATGAAAATATATTTTCGCGACATGTTTTCCTGCGTTATAGTCGTTACTTTTCTCAACGCGAGAAAGTTTGTTGAATCAACGAGATTGAAAATACATCAACTGTTCGTACCGAAACGGACGACCGCGGAAGCTTATAGGGGAACAACTTTGGATTAGAAGTTCGAAATTGGATTGACATTATCATCTCGACGCGAGGTACTCGCGGTGATTGGATACATAAAATCAATGTCTTTGTAATGCGTAAACTTTGCGAGTGCGAGGTGAAGGATAGCGTTGAAAAATGAAGGAAGTTTTTTATCGAAATTTCTTTTCCATCGATCACGATACTTTATATATTGTGTGACAGTAATTTTCAATTACGGTTGTGTCGATATGACGCTAAAATTTCCTTTTGCTTATATGATAGATTATTATAACTGTCTTTAGAATATCGTAGACACTGTTTTATAAAATTTAAAGCACAAGTATTGCAATTGAACTATATTCAAATATTGAGTATATTAGATCTATTTATATGTATATTCATTTATTTAATTTTTATATTAAGAATATAGTGAACGGTAAGAAATCAGAAAACGTATAAAGAAATTCAACTTTCGTGAAGCAATTGCTTGCTACGATAGTAGAGAGTGTTTCGGTCAATAGTTGAGAGTTCGGAGAGTACCCTAACTCTGTTCGGGGTAGGAACAAGAAAGATAACTTCGTAGAGAGGGTAAGACGTGCCTTACAGAGGGTTGATTGGGTGTCCGCGGACCATCTCTGCTCCATACAGCATCACGTTTAACCCCCCGCTTCTCCGCGATGAAAGCGTTTCCCTTGTACTTCTCCTCAAAAATATGGCCGCGCCTACACTGATCTAAGGGGATTCGAATCCTTCACCCTAACGATCCATAGATTCAATGGAAGGGGAAAGTTGTAGGGATCTTAACTGCCGAAGATGGCAGGAAATCTTTCCAAGTTAGATTTGTGTATTTGCATAGTCTTATTTGTGCAGTCTGTTCGACGAATTGACGAGAAGATATTTATTTAAGGGATTAATAAATTATAAAAAAGAATGACACGTAGAAAACATAAGATCGTTAATATCAAAAATGACGGATATATGTTAAGAGATTGTAAATTTATAAAATTTTTTAAATTATCTACATCTACATTAATTCATATAATTGAATATTTGATTAAATCTACTGTCAACGTTATCCTTTCTTATTTGTTAATCATAACATGATTATATTTTTCGATAATTAATTTCATTATATCAATTTATAATACTTCGAGTATACAAATTTTTAGTAATTCGTATTCAGTTAAGGCAATATTAAGAAATGTATTTATGAAATTGTATGTTAACAAGCAAAGATTACTTTGCAAGGGATGATAAGAGAGAAGAGATAATCGCGGTCAATTTGAAAAAATAGGCTCACATACTATTTTTATACGATTTCATGTTTTATCATGTTTTATGTAGTACTATATAAAACTGACGTAGGTCAATCAACTCGATTAGATATAACGAGTTGTAATCTAGTGGCTGTCTAGAATCTATTTATTGATTACTCAAACGTACCATTGAAAAATGGGTTCAATTTGAAAAAGTTTAATTCCATTTTACAATTTAAGGAATCTTGATATAACTATTTAAAGCATCGAGATTTCTTATAGTGAAACAATGGTATTCCCTCTCTCTGATTTTCATCTTAGATAACATCTGTATATCGAGGGTGCAGTAGATGATAGAGGAGAGGGTGCAGGAAAGGGTTCTGCAGGCCATTTGCAACCCCCACGGAACTGAGTAAACCAGACATAGAGTCTCGAGACTCCTATCATCTTAACAGCCATATTGAATTATGGTTATTACGACGGCCCGTCCTTACGATATTTCGTGTCCTTTGAAATACCGGGAAATTGGCCGATCGCGAGTTACGCTTTTTCAATATAAACTCGAACTCGCTCGAAGGTTAAAGCTCTTTCACAGATGAGTAAGAATATTTTGTTTTGTAACTTTAAAATGACTTTCAGATGTTATGTTATGTTATAAAGTCTAACGTTTCAATGCTTTGATATTATCGTTTCTTTTTTATGAGTTGAACGCTTCGAATGTTCTTAGTATATTATTTACAAATACTTTACTATCTCACGTAATTATAATAAGAATGCGTAAAACTCGAGCAAAGACACGCAAGCATCATTTTCTTAAAGTAGTCGAAGGAAGAAGGTCAGAGGTAAAGGATCGAGAGGTTTCCTCTCAATCACGACTCTTCGAGATTCTCACGGGAACGATCGCTCGAGTAGGGAGATAGCGCGATGCAGAATCTCACGGTATATCGGCTGCATCCCTTCTCTTTCAACCCCTACCTACTATACTCACCGTTTCCTGCGCTTCTCTCTACGAACCAGCGAATAACCTTAGTTACTTTGCTCGACTGTTAGGTTCCTGAAGCCAGAGCTGAGGCTGAAGTAGGAAACTCTCCGTTCCTAGGAGAGTCCTAGGTAATCACCGAACTTCGTCGCTCCCCCAGGAACGGGCTACCCCATCGACGTTCGTCTCTCACCCCTCTTTGCAACAGGAGCCGATATAACTTTGTTCCTGGGGGTGCAGTACTGCTTCACGAGGCTGGCCCTCGGTCCTACGGTCATCTCGCTCGCTCACTCACTCTAAGGATGATGACGACGATGGCGAATCTTCTCAACGAGTCTCCATGCACGTTCTTATAACGTGTGTTTTTGAGAAAACTAGAAAAGACTAATTATTTTTTATTTTCTATAGGAATATTCTTATTATATTTAATTCTCTCTTATTATAAGTAATGTATAGGATAATTAATTTATGAGTCTACTGTAGGAAAAATCGGATATACGATTAGAAGTTCGATTAGTTGCTATGTTTCTTCTTAGTACGAAGTTTTGTACATGATTAAAATATTTTCAACCCTTTTGAGCAGAAACGAATGATGATAACACGGTCGAGAACTTCTCTCTTATCGTAGAAATTCGAAGCAAAGCGGGTCGATGAACAATAAGGTCGACGGATAGATCCACCTATCTTAACAATGGTGGCTTATTATCTTGAACAAAAGCGCCTTTCTGCTTACCCTCAAGGGGGTGGTCCAAGGAACCCCAGGAAAGACGCGAACACCGTAAGCCTACTAATGGATTCCTTCAGCAGCAGCTGTCGTCTTAAGATTGACCGACTTCAAACGGATTAATCTCGACCTCCGTGACACTCGACTTTCTATAAATTAGGGATCCGAATTCAACAAAACTTTCACGCCAATGAATGTTGACCTAACGACTTCTCTCGTTCTTGTTGTTTGTTTTTATACGGAGGATGCTTTTCCGAACTGTTGTTTACTTTTGACTTTATATTTTTAAGACATTGAAAACAAAATTTTGCTTTAAGTTTATCAGTGAATGTAAGAACGTAAGCTTTAATAATCTTTGTTATCTATATCCTGAAAAAGTGTGATTATTTATTCAATCAAGTGTAAATTTAATTAACAAAAATCTGTGAGATAAACACTGATAATGGAGGGATTTTAAAGTTAGAAAAAATGAAAAAATGAGTGAACGATTGATCGAAAACCAATGGAGTTAACGAAAATGTCCAGCCATCTTCTACGAGATGGCGTAGGTTACCATTTTGTGTGCATCTCCGATAAATTATTGATTCTGACCAGTGTCCAGTTTACTAGAGCCACCTACGCATCCTTAGAGTAAGTTTGAACAAGAGCATTCCAAGAAAGCAAGAAATTGATCGGTAATATAGTTTCTTCTATAATGATAATTATTCATTGTTTATTCTTGTTTTTATTTAATTAATTATCAGTTCCAATAGATTTTGTTAGAAATTGATAGAATTATTAACATTATTTCGATTGATCGTTTTTGTTTTATTATCGATTATTAATAGAGAATTAAACAAAACAAAGATTACTTTTTTCATTAAAGGTTTAAAATATTTATTAAGTTTTTACTCGAGAATTTATTCTTAACATTTTTTTTCTTCTCAGATAATGTAAAATCGATTATGTTTATCATCACTGATCGATTTTATGTCACTCACTTTCTTCGTCGTAGATATGATGTTCACTGATCGCTGAAATACTTTTCTCTTTTTTTTATTTCGTATTAAGATATACAATACGATATCTAAGCTAAGATTTTCGTTAAACCAGTCGACACCCTATTTCGACGTTAAGAGGCGGTCTAATATAGCACTGGACAAACTGGTCAGTGAGACTGAATCGCAGCATCGAGATGGACCAGTCATGGACAATGATGAATCAACCGGTCGTGAGGTGAAAAAAAAAACGCAAAAGCGCGATGTAAAGACTGGAAATCAGTGAGAGATGACCAACCGGTCTGGCAGATGTTGGTCCATCTGCGTGTACGATTCGACCAGTTAGGAAAGATCATCAGGGATGAGTTCTTTCTTAATAAAATTTTCTTTTGTTAATACGTATAACACATAAATGGTGATATCGATCGTGAAATAATATAAAGCATATTTAAAAATCTAGAGCGTGAATAAATGAATACACGAAATAGGTATATTTAAGTAGAAAACAGATTTTTATTCGTAGTTGTTTTTTTTTTTTTATAGATGAAATTTGTTATATATGGATTAGTAAATCATAATGCTAATCAAAATATCGTTTCAGAATCCCCTTACATTTATCATTTATCATAATTTTAAAATCGATGTCTGTGAAACATTGCTGTTATCTATTTTCCTGCAAATTATTAGAAAATCGAAGTAGATTTGCCTTCATTCTATACCGTAGATTCACTGTTTATTTATCTACCATGGCTTTCATTCTATATCGTAAATTCACTGTTTATTTATCTGCCGTGTGTAAATGTTATTAGTTTCAATTTAAATAGTATACATACAATGAATACACAATAATTTGAATAGGAATAGAGATAATAATTATACGTTGTGTATAATATTAGAATTGGTTCTGATATCGGCAGAAAATTAGTATGGATTCGATTTTGCGTTAAAATTACAATTATTTAGTGCTTTGTTTCTATCGAATTATTATCTTACTTTCTAACAATGTTCAAATTGATTTCATTATTATTTCAGAATGTTATTAGTTATTCGGTGAAAGTTATTTTAATGTTTTATAATTAATATATTCTTTGGTTGCAAGCGTGAGAATATTAAAGAGTATTTCAATAGGAACGATTTTAAAGGTTTATAAATACTAGCGACGATACAAAACGCAATTATTGACCATATTACAAAAGAACGTTAAATTTCGATTGATAAAATGGAAATTAGTTAATTTTACATTGTTTTGCGTTATTCAATATTTCGATTTGATCTATCTTTATGACTTTTAAAATATTTCATTGGTAAATATTAAAATATTCTAATATGCAATAATGAAAAAATATTTTACAAACGAAGCTTTACATTTTCACTGGATTAATTTTGAACATAGATTATTAATCCTTAATATCTTTTACATGGAATTTAAGGATACATTTTTTATAGGAATTACAGTCTAATACAATATTGATTCTTTTTAGATAAAGAATTAAATAATTGTTGAAATAGATTTGTTTGAAATACGATTAGATTTCGTTTTCAAGCGATCGATCGAATAAAAGATATTTTTTTAAGGGTCACCAGCGTCGGAGTATCAGTCTCTCCTCTTTAATGTTCGTTCTTGTCATCGAGATATATAGGGTGAACCGAATAACGTGACCAACTGGAAAGTTTCATTTAGAAAAGTTTGAATTTCCGATGGACTCGAACTGAATAATTGTGATCGTATTAGAAAATTTAATTTATTTTTCATCGCGGTATGCAGCGGCATATATTCAATCAAAATAAAAATTACCCAAACTAGCGTTGTTTTGTTCTGTTTGATTGTTAAAAAAAAGAATATAATGATTAGAAAATAGCAAAAAAAGTATATAATGATTAGAAAATAGCAAAAAGATAAAGGCAGAGTTTCGTGAGAAAAATTTTATGCGTGATTCTTGGTAATAGAATGTGATAAGGGATGAAACCATGCTGTGGTTGTAATCCGGCAGAAATGAAGTCGTTAAATAAATAATTGAATAATAATTATTAAATAAATAATTAAATATTAATTAAATGATTATTTATTTAGTGGTCAGGAGTGAGAAAATTGGTGTCGCTGATTTTACTCTTACGTTTTTTTGCCTTTGGTACTTTTCTAGAGAGCGGAAGTTGGAGGAAGAGGAGGTAGAGAACCGTTTAAGAGTTTCGAAAGAGTGAAAGAAAGAGAAAGAAAAAGAAAGATGAAACAGGTACGACGGATGGATAGGCGAAAAGACGGGAAAATTTTGTCCGCGCGAAAATGTTCGCGGATGGTCACGAAGGGTCGATGCTATCTTTCAGAGAGCTCCGCGGTGTGAATTTCTCGTAAAGTGGTAAAAACGGTGAGCTCCTTGCACACGGTGGCTCTCAACTTTAGTTACTTCTTTCTGCGACGATTTCGATGGAGATAAAAATTCAGGATTTAAATTTCTTTTCGATACAAAATCGAAAGACTTATTACGTATCGAACCTTGTGTAGAAATTTGTCAAGATTATTCATAAAGTCGTACAATTAATGGACGATCGTTTGATACAATTAAACTTTGTGAAAGACAAATATAAAAGCTACGAAAGGTTCAATGAGTTCTTTAATAAACAAAATTATTTTTCGTTTCTAATTGTTTCAATTAAAGTGTTTTTCCCGAAGAAAGCGTCGAAAAATATTAGTCAAATAATTTGTTATTGTTGTCTTTGGCAATAATTAAAAAAATTCAAGTATATCATATCATTACAATTTGTATATAATGTTTAATACGAAAGGATGGAAAACTGGAGTAATGGAAACATTTTTTGAGAACCATAAGAGGTGAGAGTCGTCAGGGAAGCAGAACGCATACGAGGCATTACGAGCTTCTCTTTTTCTCTTCTCCTCTCTTCTCTCTCTATAATTCTTTCGTTCGCTCTTTCTCTTTCGAACGTGTTTCTTTACCGCGCTCAACTTTACCGCCTTACGGGAGCCGCGCGAAAAAGTAAAATGAATAAAAGAGCAGGCGGTGAGAGCACGTCGCCTGATGCTTTGCTATCTGTGTGTTGGTCTCTTGGTGGTGACACTAGTGATATATGTGTGTGTTGCCCGGCTGGCAACGTTTTATCGCACGGTTTATGTTGCTCTCTCGCGTCCTCCCAAGGCCGGCATTTGCCAACGGACCTGTAAGGAGTAAGAATGCTAATTGGAATGCCGTTGGCTTATCTTTCTTTCGTCTTTCTCTTTTCCCAGTCGGAATATTTTCCTTTGCCGCTCAAATTCGCTCCATCCGAGATCATCCTAATCAGTTTCTCAAGCTTTTAAATAACATCTAGCGAGTGGAGACAAAATGAGAAAATTTATTAAATTGTTTCTTCGTTCGGTTTTCTTGTTAATCAAGTTAATCGTTGATCTTTGTGTTTTATTAAATTTTATTATTATTATTTTTTTATACTCCAAACAGATGTCGTATGAAGACTATTTTTTTTCGAATTTTCATTAAAAATTTTTTCGAATATTTTCTACTGACTAATACGTTCTTTTTTTCATTTTACTTTGTCGAATTCTATTCCAAATTAGTACTTTTGTCATTCTTCAGGAAATGCAATTTACATCTGTTTCGATTTGTAGACGTTTCAGGTCCGTCGGATAATTTCGAATCGATCGTAATGTCCCGGACAGGGTGTATTTGTAATTCAAAAGCTGAGCGTTTCACGTTTTTAATGCATTTCGTTATGTGAATATGAATGAAAATTGATAAAGGCCACGCGTGTGTATATGTGTGCATGTTCATGTGCAATCGTGTACAAAAGAAATATATCGAACGATTTTATAGCTTATCGTTAGAAATGTAAGACTTCGTAATATCATCGTCGAATCGTTCGTAATTTCATAAATTTTTTTTTTCTTTGGAAAATTCTTTGGAAATTGCGTGTCGATTAAAATTATTGTAATCCTTATAAATTAGCAAATTACTTGTTGCTTTTGTCGACACTCACATTGCTCCGTTTTGATAATAGGTCATGAAATTTTTGAAATAAATGTAGATGTAGGGTATTCTCATTTTGCTCCTTTAGTCTTCTTATGATCTTCAAACGATGAAAATCATAGATGAATGAGGGTTCAAGTTTTGTCAGAGAGTGTACAAGTAAATCGAAAAAAATGTGAACAAAAAGGTTCTACTTTTGGACAACCCTTCTCTCAAAGATTGGGCGAAGGGAGGAGTATGTTAGTCGGCAGGGGGATTTAAAGGGTTCGCATAGGTGTTGCAGGAAGTTAAGGATGGTAAGTTGGGCGTGGCAGACTTGTAAGTGTTGTTGGACCTATAATCCAATGGCATGGTATATTAATAAAAATGAAGGATCTTCTTTTCTTCCAAATAGCAAGCGCTTAGACAAACAAATATTCTTCGTTTAATATTTCCATCTTATCGACGATGAATTGCGATGTAGATATTTTATCTTTAGAATTTTTTCCGAAAAAATCGATTACTTTTCTTTTCTTATTTTTGAAAATTCAGAAAATATTTTTCAAATTTTTAATTCGACATTATTAAATCTTCTTATGTTTCCAACCAATTATCATTTTGCTGAAGTATTTTCATTTTTTTTTTCAGAATTTCTCCAGAAATTGATCGCTCATTTGTTTTACTTTCTTTTTCGGAAATTCGCAAGATTTGTCTTGCGACATTTTTGAAATTTTTTATTCAAAATTGAACATCGGTTTTCCTTCTCTTTAAACAGAAAAATATCTTGTCGTTGAAGTGTCTTATTTTTCAGGATGAAATCAGTGAAGAAAAGGTCGGAATCGTTTTCGGAAGGGTCGCCACGTAGAAAACGCTTGAAGTGGCCTCCACTTTTGCGTGGGTTTATGTTTTCCGGTTCCTCCGTCGCTATTATCCGGGCTCCTCTGTTCTCGAGTTGTCGGCGTTGTGTCCTGAAACAATAAAACACGTTCATGAATGAAACCCTTCTCGGAGTACCTCCGCGTTTTCTTCTAGCGTCACTACCACCCCCAGAAGTTCACCTCGCCCTTCACCCTTCGGATTCATTCCAACAGAAGCGCGCGCGCGCTCGTCCCTTAGGATGGGAGCGCCACCCTCTTTTAATGCGCTTTATCATACTCCTTCCATTCATTCGCGGCCTCCTCCGTTAATAAACTCAAAGGTACGCCGTGAGATACGATCTTTCTGCGTTTCCGCACGAACGGCGAGAAAAGGACGGATGAGAGATCATCGTTGATCTTGGGATCGATGTGATAGAGTTAACGTACACCTTCTTCCTTTCAAAGCTTCGAACTCTTCGTGTATGTATATAAAATATATCAAAGTGTAAAATATGTGTATATTATATATCAAAGATTATTCCACTTCTTTGAACGCGATTCGATTTTTCTAGTCATTTAATGAACTGCATTAAATCGCATGATTAAAAGTAAATGAAATTGTTTAATTATTGATACAGCTTTCTTCTTCGAACCCAAGCGAGTTACAAATAATTTCTAAATTCAGCTAAGAGCCAAGTTCTTGATATATGAAGCAGTGCATTTAATAGCGAAACGACCCTGAAGACGAAAGAGGAGAGCGAAAGATGGAGTAGAATTAGAAGGGGAAGGGAGAAAATAGAAAGGCAGAGAGAGATACAGATAGATCTGCATCTCATTCGTAGTACGAAGCTAGAGATTGTAGTGGGCATCCATTGGCTAAAACTATGGGGTGGGTTGCCAACGCTATGGGCCACTATCGGTTCCTTGGGGATGTTTCCACCCCTATTTCTAGCAACTACCCTCCTTTACCATATACACCGAATACACTGGTATAGTTATACAGACTCGTACGTGCCGAGCTGTTGGGTATTGATCGTCGTTGCCTCGAGAATAGCACGTTCTACCTACTTCTCCTTTACCTGCAACAACGCGTCCTTACACATCCTCACTCGTCCTTGCTCGTCCTGTGTCCTGGGACTACGTATCGCGGCGTTCGCCGTTCGAGTTCAACCTCGGTAGCAAAACAGGCTAGCCGTTTAAAGCTTAGATGTCTACTCAGGTTTGATCGATCCTCAACTTTTCTACGTTTGAGGATTTTATGTAGAATGTTAAATTTACGAAGGATTATGAAGAAAAACTTTTAAACGTGTTCGTGATAACACGTACATGATCATTTCATTATTTTTATATTTTGTATTTGATATTTTTTATTACTTAACATGAATTAATGGAAAAAATGATAATGGCGATAAAAAGGAGAATTGTGCCATTGGAACCTTCTTTGAGAAATTTATAAAGTCCTCCTTGGGAAATGCTTTGAGGTGAGGCTATGAAAAAAGGTGAGAGAAAGAAAGTGTGAAGAGGAATCGAGAAATGCGAGAGGGAGTGAAAACCAACGCGGCGATCGAAAGTTCTCATCTTTATTGCTGAATTCCACGTACTTTTGGGCGGAAAAGGACGGATAGAAATGAGGACATTCCGTTCTCCTCCTCATCCGGATTTGGTTTCACCGATTAAGGATCCTTCTAATCCTTTCAACTTGACTTTGCGTTCTAGAGCTCGTAATGCTAACCTTTTTTCCCTCTCGTCTTCTCTTTATCTCGTTTCATTTTGTCTTCGCTTTTTTCATACGAACGACCGATAAACTTTAACGATATAACTTTCGCAATCTAATTTCTTTTAGCACGTAAATAATATATCGCAAAGGAAAATATTAATTTCATAATTAATAATAATATTTAATAATTTTTATATTTAATAATATTAATTCCTCATTATTTAAAATAATATTGTCGATCCAAATATTATATTATATCTATATATAAACAATGTTTAATTAATATTTCATCTATTACGACACGAAGTAGAACAATTACTTTAACAACGTAGTTTTAGTCGTGTAAGAGTAATTCACTTTGCATAATCCTTTCTTCTGAAAGTATACATTGGAAAGTCCGAGATTCATTAAATAAAACATCGGCACGGAATTGTTTCTTCAAAAGTTTTTAACTCCTTTTCTAATGTTCTTTGGTGTTTAAATGCGTCGAGTATTTCATTCCCCTTAACAATAAGCTGAAATTACCCAAGCGCTATTGGCGCCTTTCGACGTTTCCTTCGTCGTTTGGAGGGGGTAAGTCGGAATGGTGAGTCAAGGGGGCGGAGGGTGGGGACGACCGACCTGGGGAGCCACATTTTCAAGCGAGGGTAAGACGAGGAGTAGCGATGCTGGCGGTGGTCCTAGTGGTGGTGATAGTGGTGGTGGTAGTACTGCTGTTGCTGATGGTGGTGGTGGTAGTGGTGGAGGTCTAACGTTTGTAAGGGGAATACGTGGGGCTTTGAAAGGAAAGGCGGGGTAACATGATGGCCGCGGCTACCGCCAAAGTAGGGGAAGTAAGACATTTATCCATAAACAAAACTACCAGCATACTGCGATAAATTCTACTTAAGCCTTTTAAGAACTCGTGATGTATGTACACTTCTATAATTCTTGATACTTCTTCACTATTTTATGTCTTGACTTTTAGATCAATATCAGATCGATTATTTTATATTTGAAAGATTTGTTCTTTCAGCAAAAGTACTTGGATATTCCAAGGTGCATTGCTTTATTTTTCGATTATTGATAAAGTTTAAAGAAACACTTGGAATAAATTTAGCTTCGTTATTCGTATCATTAGATAATGGTTCGGTAATTTGTTTAAAATTCTTCTATTAATTGTTTGGTAAAGGTAGTAAAGCTCATTTGAAATGTCCTCTAGAATGCTGTCGTCCGTTCCAGATGTGAGTAACCCTGCGGTCAACCCTACACACACTTCTGCATTAACTCACGGGTCTGTTCTGTTAATTAATCTCATTAATTTAATATCTTTGTGAGTCTGAATATCATGAGCGCGGAATTATTTTTATTGGAATAATATCAATTAAATGTGACATTATAGAGTGATATTTATCGATGGTTTGATTTGCCCATTATCTTAATTTATTCCTAATATTTTTTATCCAGCTTAATTAAACTTTTATCGCCCATTGCTTTGCTTTCTCTTCTATACGATTTAACGATCGAAATTTACGGATAACAGGGTTGAGATAGTTAATTCTCGATTGGAACGAATAGCTCGAACGGAATCGCTCTCGTTCTTCATTACGCGATAGTGGCAAAGAAATAGAAGGACGGACAGCCTCGACTGGCGAGCTCCGGAAAGGGTTAAAGGCGTTCAGGTACTCAACGCTGGAATTTCGAAGCGGCAGGAGGATCAATGCAGAGAAGTAACGCGCTCTACTTGGTGTATTCGGACTAGAAAATAGCGTTCGCATTCGATGTTGACTACGGGCGTTCTAACCCTTCGACAACTCGAACGAGAATGCCCTTGGTTGGATGTACATAGCTTTACAGGAAGTCACTCTCTGCCTTCGTTGAATGACCAGCACATAGGTAAGCTACACGTCGCTTGCTTCTATCGGTGGGAATCCCTACGAATGAGTTTTCTCGTGTTTGTACATGTTCACGTAGCTATCTCTACGCGAGTGAGCGAACGAACGAACGAACGAACGAACGAGCGAACGAATGGATGAACAGACGGACGGATGGACGGACTAGCGGACAGAGAGGGTGGTGGTGGTGGTGGTGGTGTTACTAGTAGTGGTAGCTGCCTGGACAGAGAAATGAGAATAGTGTCGGTCTACGAGCTGAGTGGAGTTGGTGAGCAAATTGCTCAAAGTAATTAATCGCTTTTGCCGGGTTGGCTAGCCACGTTGCCGGCTGAAGCTCATCCAAGGGGTGGCACCAGGTACCCTACGAAAAGCCATCGAAGGACTTGCCCAAAATGGCCGACTTAACGAGTTCGCTGATCTAGGAATTTCGACTTTTTCCATCGATCGACGATGAGAATCTTCTTGTGCTTGATTACCCTTCGATCCGCCCTCTTCGTTCGAACGTGAAATCGTTTGACTCTGATAGCGATAGAGGAAAGATATTTTAGTAGCACAGTTTTGAGGATGGAGTCAGATATGAAAAATCCATCTAATTTCAGCTCATTAGTAATTCATCTTATTATACCTACAAGAAAAAAATAAAGTCCTCTTATTTCCTACAACCTTCTATATTGAGAAATTATAATAAAACTTTACAAAAAAATTTTTCAGATATGTTGAATTATATACACTGTAATTATCATTCTCAAAGGCTTAAATATCTCGTCAACGCACGTGGAGAAGTACCATTTCAGAATAACCTCTGCGTCGCGATATTCTCGGCTGGAAATACTAGAGTATTCCGAGACAAGTACGGCATAGAGTAGGGAGTCCTCGTTTTCCTGAAAGAGTCCTTCGATATCGTGCGTATACGTCGCGTTGCAGATCCGTAGGAAAAAGAGAAGAAAGAGAGAAAGGGAGTAGGATATCTAGAGAGAAAGAGAGAGCGCAAGCGCTTTGCCGTAGAGTACTGGAAGGGTGAAAAGAGAGAGAGAGAAAATATAAGGCAAGGATAGGTTGGCTATTTGAGACGAATGTGAGGAACAAAGATAATGGGAGAGAGAGATAGAGAGAGAGAGAGAGAGAGAGAGAGGGAAGGAGAGAAGTGACACAGAGCTGGAGAAGGACGAAAGTACTTCATGAAAGAAGGAGGGGAAAAGTGGAGTACGGAAAAGGTGGAAAAGTGCCAGGAAAACTCCCCACCCACGTCGAAAATCTCGAACGTTTGCGACCCTACCGTCAGGAGTCGTTGCCGCGAGCTTTTACGCGGCTAACGCGTCGAAGAATAAGAAGACGAAGAAGAAGGGATTTGAAGAAGACGACTTTACACCTCTGGAAGGCGACTACTTTACCACCACTACTAGTAACACCACTACCACTAGCATTACCAGTTTCATTTCCACCACTACTACTCTTGCTTTCTCGAGAGAGAGAGAACTGGGAAGGGTGGTGAGGGGTTCTCCATCCGCGGAGCTGGGCGCGACTAACCTCTATCGATCGTAAGAAGACTTCCACACCTACGATCCTCACACTTCTACCAAGCCAAGCCATTTCTACCGGGTGAATTGTGAGCAAATAAATAACGAAATGCTAATGATCAGTATCAATGAATATGCGACACTTATATATTTTGGCGATTTTAGGGAAATGGTAATAAATCGACTGTTTCCTTAAGTTATCCTAAGTTTTAATAGCTCTTTCAGGAATACATGTCCAGCAATACTTATGAGATGTTAATAAGACTTCCAACCAATTGGGACCAAGGGATGAATTCGATTGGGATTACTTATGTTTTCATTGGATTTTTTTTAATACCCTTCCAATACTTTCAAAAACAAATTTATTGTACTTTGTAATTCAGTTTTTCATGATCCTATATTATGTTTATTTTTCCGAACTTTTACTATCGTACTTTTTACGTCTTATATCTTTTTTTTTGGTAACAAATTAAGGGTGGACACCCGTTGGATCCGACCGAGTTGTTCGTGGGTTTTGTAGTCCGGTAGATTCGTAAGAAGCGAAGCTTCGCCGTAGTGTTCAGCGACATAAGAACGTCGGCGGTCGGTAGAGTAGGGATGAGGAGGTTTTGTAGTGAGGGGTAAGAGGGGAAAGTAAGTTGTATTGATCCTAGGCTGCAGGGGTGGAAAACCAAGCAGGGTTAGTACGTGTTCTTAATCGTCAAGTGACCGCCCACCCTCTCCACTCCTCTACCACCCCCAATCTCCTCCTCTACCTTCTACAGCTTCTCCAGCTTCTCCAGCTTCTCCTTCTTCTCCTCTTTCTGTATCTCCACCTTCCACCTCCAACCTCGGACACATTCGACCGGCTAAAGGGGCTTCTCTTCTCGCCCTTGAGAATCGTCCACCCCCTCGTTTTGCCTTTGCCTTGGCGACGACGCTCGAACAAGGTATTGTCTCGGGATTAGGTAAGGGCTCCGTTCTCTCTTCTTCGCCATTCTAGATATACTCCTGTTTTTGTAGCTAGCCGCATTGTCTCCTCTTTACGATGGTACGTTGGGGACAAGCAGGAAGATCTTACGTTAATGTATTCGTTCTTTGATAACGAACCATGACTCGGCGCTATGTTATAATTATTCGTAGAGATAAATACGTTCCTCTTTAAGATCTTTTTATCTCTTAATTCATTTATCATTACTAACTTTATCTTTAATAAAATTTTATTTATTTAATTTGGAAAAAGATATCGTTGCTTCGATTGATAGGTTAGATAATAATTTGATAAAGTAAAAAAAATATAAGAATAAAAGTTAGAACATCTACGCAACAACGTTGACATAACCATGACCAGTATGTAACTTGATCCTACGAGAAAAGTGCTCGCCAATTTGAGAGACTGACGTGTGTCGGCTAGCATATTACGCCGTTTAAAATTCAAAATGGTGAAAGACATCCGGAGAGATGTCAGCATTAATTGGATTCTGTTGAAACTCGTACGTTATTGTCTGTAACGGTCAGAAATGTAGAACAGTGACGGCGTACGAGTAGGGGGTGAAAACGTAATTAACGAGGTTACCTAGCAATTTTTAATCCATGGTGTTAGACATTCAACATTAGAAAGAAGAATCGTTTTAGAGTGTTTTTAAAGGAAACAGCTCACTTTCGTGGTATAACGACTATTCTTTCTTTTAAATATATTCTTCGTTCCACATTTCCATTACTTCTCTTTGCACAGTTCGCGAATGATCAACTTTATCAAGTGGACTTTCGTGTCATGTTTAAGACTAGTTCGAAAGTTCGCCGAGTGTCCAGAGATGCTGGACCAGTTTTCTAGGAGAAACCTCTCGCACGACCCTTGGCTTGGACGAAAAGCGGTTCCCCTTCTCGCTCTAAGAGGCAAGTTACTCTCCTCTTTTGGAATCCGGAACTCTGCGGTCCAGAGATTCCAGTAGAGGAAGATGTCCCGTGGGAATCGTCTTGGATGCTACTGTGATGTACTACTTCTTTCTGACATTTCTTTTTGTTTTTTCATCACAGAAAGAACTTGGAAAATCCTTTTTCATAGAAATTTCACGAACTGATTGTATTCACTAGTAAAAGCATTTAGGATTTCGAGGCGAAAGCTTGCATAGTTTCTATGAATCGTTGTTTCAATCAGCAGCAACAATAATAATGGGTTAGAATTTGCTCTTTCCCTCTCTTCCTTTCTCTCTCACTCTAGCTCTTTCAAATCGCAAGCAGCAATCGAGGGTGTTTTCATGGTACGTTTTCGAATCGTACCGGTAACGCGTCACAATCGCGAACTCGTAGCGTTGACGCTCAAATTTCTCTCCCGTGTGTTCGTGTTCCACGCTAATATTCCGACGGTGGCTCATTGGGCAGCGCACGCTGCACTTTGCCCGCAAACAAACCCCGAAACAACAATTGATTCCGGCAAACACGTCGCGCCGAGTGGACCAGCAGCGTGTAAAACATCGAACAACTGGCTTTTCTTGCTTCCTGTTGAACATGGAGGGGTCCGTACTGCCGAAGAAATTTACGGGATTGTATCCGTGCAAGAGTCTTTTTGCGATACTTCCTTCCTGCCACCCAATCTATCTACTTACTACACACTCTTCGATAGCGGCAAGGGTGTAATTTCATTTGATCCTTTCATTTATCGTTAATATCGATAATTTTTTTTCTACACTTATTGCTTATTTTGACTTTTTTTTTTAAATAGATATAGATATTATCATCTTTATATAAGTAATCTTTGTACTTATATTTACATCTCCTTTTCCCTTGGTTCATTCATTCGAAGTTGAAAATGTTTTTACGATAATAAACGTACCTAGTCGTGGATAAGTAAAGTGCGAGCTTTTGTTGGGTAATTCGAGTACAATTTGCCT
Source organism: Vespula vulgaris (assembly GCF_905475345.1). NCBI lineage: Eukaryota > Metazoa > Arthropoda > Insecta > Hymenoptera > Vespidae > Vespula > Vespula vulgaris. The sequence goes on from NC_066591.1 coordinate 6,593,416, forward strand.
TTTACGAAGCCATAACTGTAAAAGCGTCACGCTCGTTGGGTGAATTGCGATCGTCCAATTGGTCGTTTATTCTAACCTTCGTATTCGTCGTTTGATTTGAGCTAGGCGCTCGGAAGTTCCATTTCAATAAATAACTCCGACTCGCTTGAACTTTATTTTACAATTGAAACAATTTCTTCGGTCTTATAACGATGCCTTGTTTATGAATGCCACGGTTATGATAATTTAATGCGAAATACGCGTATGCGATGATTCAGCATGAGGAATACGATAACGAAAACAATTTGCCTCTGCATGCAATAATTAATACGTTGTCCGAGCTTCTGGTTGTCATAGTTATTCCCTAAATCGAATCACGTACGTATTTTGATGTGTACTCGTACAACAAAATTCAACGCAACGAGTTTCACGGACTTTGATCAAATTTTGGACAACTTCGAAAGAAAAGAACGTAATCGATTAGCATATAGATATAGTAATCAATAACTTTACTACACGTTTATCATATATTAAAAATAATAGTGAAATAAATGTAGTACGAAGTATAAAATCTCGTTAATTTTTCGAGAAATCGATTTCAACATCTTTTAATTCCTTCATTTCCAACTAGAATCACGCGTAACGTCTCTCAGATATGAAGATCTCGTTTTGCAGGTTACAGTCCAGCCAATCTTAATCGCGCGACGGAAATACGCTGTGAGATGTATAATGCTCGGTAGGAAATGACGTCATCACTCAGTGCAGTGTTAGAGGAAGATAGAGAGAGAGAGAGAGAGAGAGAGAGAGTGAGTGAGAGAGTAAAGAGACAGAGAGGGTCGAAGTGGGAACACGATAGGGTAGTGAAGAGGAGCGAGAGGGTTGAAGAGGGTGAGAGAACAGGCTGGTGGGAAGAGGAAGAAGGGAGGAACGGAGAGGGACACAGATTTTAGCGAAATACCGGCAGGTAGGATCGGTTGAGTTATGCTCGTATTTCCCGTCAACACATCCGATGATGTCTACGGTAATGTAACCGAAATGTATGAACGTTCCGTACTGCAAGATTTGCCTGTGTAAACGACCACTATTATAAACGTGCTTTAATGTATGTGTGAGGAAACTGATCATGGTACGCTGTATCGGTTCTTCGTATTGCAAAGCGTACGTATGCTTTTCAAAAGTCATAGATCGTGCCACGATAGAAGTCAATGTGGTGATTAGAGGTTGATTCGTAGCATGAATGAACCTGTTTCTCTATTTGTAAGTCTGAAGGTAATGCAGTGGTCTCGTTATACGTAGAATATAAGAATATATGTATTAGCACATTGATACCAGGTACATCCGATTAGATCTCAATGAAAAACTCGTGCTTTTCAAAAAAATTTTTTCTTAAAATTCTAGGTCGATTCAGTAATTTCTTATGGCTCTTTTCACTTTCTACGGATTAACTTTACTCCAGTACGTACTCGAACGTACAGACGTGAAAAAGAAAAGAGAATAAGAGAGTGAACGTGTGAGTGAGCATCGAGAGAAAAAGAGAGAGCGATGAACGCAGACTAGCGAGGTTCGATTCTCTTTCAACCCCACCACCAACGACAGCTAGCACCGGTGGTGGTCTTTCTCTCGCGAGTTAGCCGCATGCGCCGTAAAAAAGTACGGCCGCAGCGGCAGCGTTTCACTCTTCGAGCTTCGTCTACCCGTTGGCCGATAAAAAAGCTCTCCGCCGCGAGCTTTCGTCGGGACATCCTCGTCGCGTACAAATCTACCTTTCTACGGCGTTCTTTCTTTCGTCGCGTCGCGAGCATTCCTTTGTGATAAGAACCATGGGAGGTTCTCCTCGCTAGGAAGACAAAGAAGAGAGCTAAAAAACAGATTGATTTCAGAAGAGAAAGAAAGAAAGAAAGAAAGAGAGAGAGAGAGAGAGAAACAAAGAGATAGAGAGAAAGAAGATTCAACGTCGTCGTACAATGTCTTCCATGCAAGTCGTCGTTCGTAGTCGTCGTCGTTGTCGTCGTCCATGGTGCTCGGCCTCCGACGTCGACGATAAGGGTTGCTTCTCCGTGGAAACCCTGGGGGTGAGAATACGAAGCAGACCACGCCTCTTGTCTAAGGTTACTCCCACCATTGCTAGATCTCTGCTCTTCTCCGCCAACGCTCCAGGAACCTAAGATTTTTCCACCCCTGCATCTCTCAACCCTCTCTTCCTCTCTTCTTCTCTCTCTCTCTCTCTCACTCCTTCTCTCTCATCCCTCTCTTTCTCTCTTGCTCACTCTTCGCGTCTCACCCTTCTCGCCAACGGCGACGACCACCGCTCCGTTGCCGACTTCCCTCCCACTCGGCACCTCAGTCCGGGCGTCTACCACCCCCCTTCTTCTATTGATCCGGCTCTAAGGGGTTGTTTCTTGTGCTCCCGGAGCTTCTGCATCGCCGTAATCCCCTCTTCTTCCTCCTCCACGTACCTCCGGCGCTCGCGTCGATTTTCAACCGAGACACCTTCGCTTCGTTTCTTTTTTTTTCTATTTTCTTTTTTCTCTTTGCTTTTTTCTCTTTCTTTCCTTTTTTTTCGTTTTCTTTTTTTCTCTCGGCCTTGGCTTTCCTTGTTTTTTCTCCTTCTTTTTGTTTCATTCCTTCGAGAGAGAAAGTCCATTCCGATAAAATCGATCGTATCCTTTCGTTTTATTGTCGACGTTCGTCGTATTTTTTCTGCGTCGTGTAAAGTGTATCGAATGAATGTCGATAATTATCGAGATAATATGAAATGATTTTACATACGATATTTATTACATTCGTATTTCAATAATTATAACAAATCGATAAATAAACATAATCTCAACCGAGATCACTGATGTTATGCGATGATTACGAAACTAATTAATCTTTCTTCGAATAGAATTTCATTAATGCATAAGAAGTTTTTGTAATATTTTGATTATATTTAACAAGTTCATCGAAGTTGTAGGGCTACTTTTTGGAGAAGGATTCAGAGCGTAGGTAGTTGCACGAGTCAAAAGTGAGATCGTGGCAAAGTTTTCGCGTTTTGGCTTATCCGTGGAGCGTTACCAGCAAGCGCTTACCTATGTGCCATGTAATATACAGTTGAGGTTCTACGTGTAGCGAAGTAAAGGGGTGGAGGGAACTACGGAAGGGTGGTGGGTGAATGGGAGGAAGGGTGGCTTTAGCCGGGGGCTGTTAAACACGGTGGGTCTTATCGGTAAAACTGTTCGGTACAGGCTACCACGTTCAGCCATTGGCCGCGCGAGTATCTCTGACCTTATACTCCTTGTCCGGTGGATATGCATGCTGGTACATTACGCCACATTAATGTCGCCGCTCTAAAATGGCTTATAGAAAGAGAAGGTTATAGGTTAGGAACGGCGCTAAGCGAAAGATTGTACCTCGCGGTTGACGAGGCTCGATCGAGAATATTCGTGCGTTTATAAACGCACGAATATTTGATCTAAACGACCGAACAAATACAATCAACTTTTCAATTAAATTTCAATATTTTATACTCATCCGTTATCTAAGAAATTTCAAAAAGAGTCAATCAGTTTTCCTATTTAGAAACAAAATTTTTTATTGAATACGTCAAAATGAATTAATTTATGTATATCCGATATATCAATTGAGGTAAAAAGTATTTTTAATTTAAAGATTACGATTAAGGAAAGTTGGCGTCTTACGCAATTTATATCGTTTCTTAAAGATTTTATATTCAGAATCTCGTAATTCTTAATCATTTATTAATACTTGTAAATATATTTTCTTCTATTTTATCGAGATATACATAATACAGTAGATGCAGAGGGTATCGATAGATACATAGGTAGGATCACTTATAAGCCTGAAGTACATATGTGCAGGTGGCAGCCTTTCTGGGCATTAGACGGTCGGGCTAAGGTCTTAGAGGTCTCCTGGCAACCAAGCCTATCAAACTATCTTACGGTCTAACCCTTACCAACCCCTTATACCCTAAAAACCTTCCTCAACCCCCTGGAATCTCACTTCGAGCCCTTAACGACCGACCCCACGGGAGACACTGCGAAATTGAGAAAATTATCCTGCCTCGCGTTATACATAGACGATGACTGCACGATTCTCACACTGTCGTAAGAGAGTAAGTAAACGTATGTACGTGCATATACATAGAAAGGCTTCTACGTATGAGTGTTCGCGATGCAAGTTGGAACGTTGAACGGGAGGGTGAAACTAAATGGCCGACGGGTCGGCTGCCATCTTAGTTGCGAATTAAGGAAAGGGTGCCGGACCCTCGTTGGAAACTAACTCTTGCACGAAAAGGGGATGGCCGCGTTGTGCTGCATCGTACTTCCCCTTGCGGCTTAGCCTGCATTGACGCCATTATGTGCGTTACGCTACCTTCCTGTTTAGAGCCCTTTTTGGAAGGCGAACATTGCAACTGAAAAGCGATGCAAATTCAAACGCGTTGGTTTGGAATATGAGAGAAAGTACAAGGATATTGTTAGATCGTAATTTATCATTACTTTAAATAAAATCAATTCTTTTTTTATCTTTTCTCACTTTGTAACGCGTTATAAATTTTGCGAATATTAAGACGAGATCTTTAACAAATTCGTGGTTTGAAACGTTTCGAGAGCACGCGTTGCCGCATATTATTTTTAGCGCGGAACCATGTTTCCGCAGCAAATTGTAATATAATTTGGACTTGAGTTAAATGGCACGTGGAAATGATTCCACTCCATTACTCTAGAATACCACGAACTTGGTACAAACTAGATTTCTCACTCCGTATGGTAAACGGCTGGACTTGTATTAAGATGTAAGTTCACCATTCGGGAACGAGCGAAGCTAAATTGATATTTAACCTGTCCTTCAACCGAACCTAAGAGAGGTAAGAGCAAGGGAAGAAATCGTAAAATAAAGTCGGTTTTTATTTAACAAAATATATGATCGAAATGTCGGAGAAACAAATAAAGGTATAAGATCTTAAACTTGCTGAAGTTACGAGCTTTTCGAAATGATCGTGGTTGTTTTCTCGAATACAATGAACGTGATTATTAACTTATCGTGTCTCTCTTGCGTTAACTCCTATCTGCATGTAAGTTTCATCTAGGTGAATGACAGAGACAGAGACATAGAGAAAGGACACAAGTGTGCGGATCGTAGAGGAACACCAACGACCAAAGGGGTCGGCCTGTCGTCATTCTAGCACGGTTACAGCGGCCGCGAAGGCTGACAGAAGTTGTAAACTTTATGGTAAACCGTGGCGGCGACTGCCGGCCACGGCCGGTAAATGGCGAAGGTGCCGGTGCAGCCGTGTGCTTAATCCAATCCGGAGTTTGTTCTTTCGGCGATCGACGTAATCACTGGCCACACGTAGTTTCTAACCTGCTAGTACGACCGACCTAACGCTTCGTTCTAAGGTACGAGAAGCCACCACCGTTGCCGAGTATGTACCTCGTTTACAAGTGTTTACCGATTGAGCCCTTTTCAGGATTATCGATGTTCCCTAATTGACTCTACGGTTTGGCAAAGTATGAAAAAACTATTCTTTTTTATTTTTACTCGTTTACAAATCTTGGTGTTTAGCTGTTTCGTGAAAAAGTTAATTCCTTTTTTGATGACACTTTTCCATAAACGATTTTGTTTCCGTGATCTTTCGTATATCTAGAGTTTCATTAAAAAAGTTTTATCTTTATAACGATATTCATATAATTAATACGATATTTTGCATGAGTTCGAATTTATAGGTTGACGGAACATACTATATGAATTTCAACGTACTATAATTTCAAGCGAATCCATTGCAGAAATATCGCAGTATTAGATTTCCGTACTTTTAGTCAAACGAAATTGCGATCTATCGCTCTTCGAATGCACACATAGACAAGTAAATGGATGTAACGAGGGGATGCACCAGCTCGTCACTATATTTTCGATCAATAATATACCGCAGCAATATTTATAAACGCTCGTATTGCAAACCTTTCTAAATATTCAATTACCTATCATTTCGATGAAATTAATGAGAAAGCAAAGAAACAATCTGATTTTCTCTATTTAATTTGTGCAGATTATCGGAGTGTAATTAAAAAGTCCGATAATCCTGGATTCAACAGGTTACATGGATAATTAGTGTGTTGATCGGTTAATCCTAAAAGCTATAAAGAACGATTGTTGCCAATGAAATTAAGATCTTCCTTTTTTTTCGAGAAAGAATACACATGAATTAGTAGAAACAATTTCTTGAAAAAAGTATTGTCTTATTGTCTACTTCAGTTTCTCCCTTTTGTGTGCACGCATCCATAGGGAATTCATTTAGGTATAGTGAGAAGCTACCTCTATTCGGGGGTGTTTCGGCTGGGACGCGATTAATTATGGGGTTCCTTTTAGGGCTGCCGAGCTGGAGGCTTTGAGCCCAGTCGGGGGTGGCACGTAGGGTGGGAAGTATAAGATACGTTCACGGCCAACGTAGACACCCGGCTTAGCTTCCTCGAGTATTAGATCAATAATTCTAACCTCGGATTGCTCAGACACGAATGTCGAAAGGGATCCTCGATGTAACGCAATATTAGTTCTCGTCCGACGATACTCGTACGAGACGAGATCGGTTTACCACGAAAGTATGGTATTTCGAAGTAAGATCGAATGATTTGTTTTCATATCAAAACGTAAAATGAAAAGTAATTTTACCGAAATTCGACGAAGACGTCCATCGATAAGGTTGTACGTAATTAATGTATGTAATTAATAAACTACTTAAAGGAGAACGTTGATTCAAATGGGTGAATATTTATCACTCGCGTTTGAAATGAAATAAAAGATTACTCACTGTAGTTTCGTGCAGGACATCAACTTCTTCGATTTGGTCGTCCAACGAAGTTGCGTTTGACGTTAAACAACAATTAAAAAATTTGTCAATGCGTGAAAAATGTCTTTACGAGCAGAAGGGATGCTGCGTGGACTGCAGCATCCCTCAAACTGACCAACAAACCGAGATTTCCGTCTCTTGAAATACACCGAACCAGTTTCCGGTTCCGATAGTTTCCCTCGCCAATAAAATGGATTTTTCATTTTAGACTTCAAAATGATCCCCACTACTTTGTCGTTTCTTTCTTTTCCGAAGAATGCTGCTTGACTATTGGTCCATGGATTGGTCCAGGGATCGTGAGAACTCGACTGGTAACGGAACTTCATTCTTAGGTCCAGCAAGACAGGTTTCTTCAATTGGAAATCGAGAACGTAGGAAAGAGTTACCCTTCGGAATCTTTTCAATTGTGTCGTTTTTCACATAAATATTTAAGAAACAATTATTCTCAAGTGCTCATCTGGAAATCTTTACTGACGGATGTAGGGCTCGTTTCTGTGATGATACTATATCGAGAAAAAGAGTATTTAAGAACTCGTTTAAATTTGCATATAAGTAGTACGAATAATCTATTTTAAGTTTATAATAGAAAACTGACGGTTAACAGATATTTTAATATTATTTGATTACTTTTATTAAAAATATAAAATTTTATTTATTTAAAAAACTAAAAATTTTTTAAATATAAAATTTTATTATTACCTGCATTGTAAATAGGGAGCTTATTGTCAAATAATTTGGATAGACATTTGAAGAATTTCCGACACAAGAAATGTTTATGTTTAATTATTAATTTAAATTTTGAAAATGTAATAATGAGATATGAGTTAAATACTCATCATATTTTTTGACGTAGGAAATACGGAATTATGTAAATGTCATTCATGGATTTGCGTCGTAGATGTATCGGTGGTCCTGAATGACCAGTTTCATCCCCTCGCTCCTACTTCTCATCGGATGCGCGTCATCCATACGCATCTCGTGAGATGACCAATGGTCAGTACCGTGAGAAAACTCTGGACCAAGGTTGCTCTCGATAAAACAGGTTTTTCAAGAAATTCACTGTATCTACAAAAATCATAATGCGAGCTGTACGAGCTACTTAAGCCAAAGATTTAGGGTGCATAAAATAGTGTGAGAAAGCGTTTTCATACCATGCTAAATTTTTATTCAAGATATCTTGTAAAGTATCTTATAACTTTTATGTATATATATGTACGTGTATATATGTATATATATATATATATATATATATATATATATATATATATATTCACACACACATATAATATCAAATATTAAAATATTTTATTATAAATAAAACGCGTAGAAACTATCTTTACGCGATATGACGAAAACATTGATCATTATTTCGTAATTTTTAACAAAAAAAGAAGGTTTGTCATAATACCTTCAAACATGAAGCTATCACCTCCTTCTTTGTGCGTGTCATAATCCTTGTCGGATTACGTGGATGTATCGTTCATAAAATCACATAATACCGTGATGGTGCTTAAACGTGTAAGGGTTGAAACGTGGATTTAGGGTAGATGCCAGAGCGGCAATGTCCGTATCATTAATCGAGCTTCGAATAACTTGGCACAAAATGTACTTTGCCCTCAATGGAATTTTACGTAAGCCGAGCGATCCTATAAAGACATTGAACGCGTTGCCGTTGAACGTTTCGCTTCTCTGAATGAATTTATGTAATCACTTCGCTTTCGTTGCCTCTGCTTAGAAACTCGTTCGGCCTTTATATTTACTTTTGACATATTCATTCAATAAACGATCCTTTGAAGTATATTCGTGGAATGATGGATCATAGGCCGATTCATGATGAAATAAAAATCAAAGCATGTTATTTTCTTCGTTCAGGAAATTTATAGAACTTTCAATCAGATGAATTTTTTTTCAAAGATTACAATGAATAAAAAAGGAATTATATCTTGAAAGTTCTTTTCCTACGTTGAATTTATACATTGGAAGATGCATAATGAAGTTATTGTATCGTTTTTGTACAATCTTTAGAATATTGGAACTTCAATATTTCCCATTCGCTTATCCACAAGTTTCGCGTTAAACGTTTCGATTCATGGTTGGTAAGAGGAGCTTAGCCGCGACATCCGCGGCTCCGCAATTTCAGCTAGTATCCTACGTGAATTTTGATTCTAGATTGTAGTGGTGAGCACGGTAGCAGCCATATTCGTGTGGGTTGGACGACGGGAATCGAGTCCATTAATTTTCCGTGGGCTTCGCGCGAGGAGGAAGGGGGTGTGGGCTCGGTCGAAGAGAAGTACCACATTTCTGTTCGTACGGGGTGGGTTGAGGGAGGTAGAAGGCTAGATGGTTGGGGTAGAAGCTGACTTGAAGACGTCGATATTCACGACGCCGACGCCGACGCCGAAGTCTCGTCTCTTGTTCGACGTTCTCTCGCTTTTGTCTTCTATTTCGTTCTATGTACGTGTCTATGTATAGTTTCCGAGAGAGGAAATTGCGAAGAAACGAAAGCTGGATAATATTGACAAAGATGTTTGATGCAACATACAATATCTTCCTGGTATTGTAACTATTATTTCCTTAGATATTTGTAACATATTTAGCTTGTTCATAGGAATAAATATGATGAAAAAAATACACAGAAACTCGTGCAATTGTCAGGTCATATTGACGGAACTTCGAACTATTTGTTACGATTTAAAATTATTCTATACCATCTCCTGGGTCTAGTCCGCACATCGATTAACGGACTAATCCAACGGTTCTAACTCGACGAACTTGAGGATCGTAATCGAAAACGGAAACTGAATCGGAATGTCAATCGTACATATAGATCGAACCTGGTAGTTAACGATCGTTTGATTGGAGAATGAAAAACGATGATGAGATTGGAGTTTCGAAGGTGCATAAACACAGCTGGTTCATACATTTCCGAGGAGAACAAAAACAATATAAACTTTTAGAAGGGACGGACAAACTCGGTGCAGTAGCATCCCAGCGAAGATACACAAAACGTCTCCGAGGGTGCAGTTGGTGTTCGACTCTATGGAGAGATAGAGGTAAAGAGAGAAACAGAGACAGAGTAGTACGTTGTGGTGGTGGTAGTAGTAGGAGAGGTAGGAGCGATGCCTGGCACAAGTTTACAATTTAATACCGGTGCGAGAATACACGAAGGAGGAGCACGGCGTTGTTGGTGGCAGTTGGTCGTAGCGAGAGGTGGCAGTGTTGAGGTGGGTGGAAGGAAAGAGAGAGGTGCTTCGGGAGCTGATGGGGATGGTTGGGTGGAGGCCGTAGTGTTTGGAGGTTAGACCGCAGTTACAATATCGCTTGATTAGAAATGTACATAGCGTATATGCGCGCAGGCCGCATATCCAGATGGTGGGTGGTTGGGTTGGGTCGATGCCTGGGCAACTCCATAGTTTAATGCACGGACCGTGGAACTTGCAATAAGGAAGGGTGAACGGAGAGAGAGAGAGAGAAAGCAAGAGAGAGAGAGAGAGAGAGAGAGAGAGAGAGAGGGTGCAGGGAACGGAAGGTTACCGGGGTCGAAGTGACGCTAGGGGTTTTGTGTAGGTGTCCGTACGTATCGACACATACGCTGGCAACAAACTCGCGACCAGCTCTGCGTCATAACGCGATCGCACTACTTGCACCAGCTTTCTCGTTTGTTGCTTCTCCAGAGAGAATGCAGTGTCTCCTCATATCCTCTACTAGCACTCTTTCTCTTTCTCTCTTTCTCTTTTACTTTTGTTTCCTCTGATAGTCTAGTGATGCCGTTCTTACTCGTCTTTGATATATCTATATCTTTGTTTTCTAACAATACTAGGATAGTCTTATCTTCTTTGGCGAAAAGATCACTTTATTCGTAGCACTGCAGATAATGATGCAGAAGACAATGAACGATGAAAATCGAATAAAGGTAATGGTACATAAGTTTTCCTTACGGCGTGGTTTATCTTACATTAGTAGATTTTTCAATAGCAGAAAAGTTTAATTGCATATTAGTTTCTACTAAGTTTATACATTTTGTAGAAAATTCTTATTATCGAATATAGCTAGTTGTAATTAGTTGACATTTTACTATTTGGAAATCAGTTTTGAGATTCGTCGATATAATGTTAAACAGAATGTTCAATAAACTGTTGGTTAATTATCAGATCAAATATTAATTAGAAACGTAATTTGTGAAAGATACGTGAGTGAAGTTTAAAGGAATGAATTTGATTTTAAATGAATTATAATTTCTTTCAATACATTTCTCATCGGCGATCTTCGCTATATTTAATAGGATCAGAAAACAAAGAGATATTCGGGAGAGGAACGCTATAAATATTATCAGAAATATTTATTTCGTTTTTCTCATGAATGGCTATCATCGTCAAATTTATTACATCTCAATCAGAGTATTGACACAAAGTGAATGCATCAAACAATTTTCGGTGGACGGAATCGAGTCCAACGTTTTCCTCGTCATGTTCTTCGAGAATACTATACGATATTGCAGTGGCGTTCGGCGTTTCCTCTCAAGCGCGAGCTCTCCAAACTTTGACCGAATCGAGAGAAGGTGGGTCGGATGGTAGTAGAAGAGGAAGTGAGAGGAGGGTGACCAGAGGGTTGGTTAGGATGAGGTAGAGAAGGAAGCAGCGGTAAGGGAGAGAAAGAGAGCGTAATTGAGAAAGCAGAACAGCGGTTACCTAAAGAGAGGTGGAGGAGGATGAGGAGGAGGAGGAGAGGCAATGGCTGAATATTCCTCGAGGACGAGCTGCGGAAGTAGCGACAGTCGTTTCTCGAAAGCCCAGTCTAGAGACCAAGGCATATCACTAATATGCTGCCATCTTGATACTATATACGTGTTTCTGCTTTCTATACTGCTATTTCGAAACTGAATGCTACGTATCCTTATTCTCATCATATTGTCGTGAGTTCTTTGAAGATGTCAAAGATGCTAAAATCTTTAACGTTAGATATTTCAGAGTTACCGACATCGAGGAAAGGAGTTGGAAAGGGATGGAAAAATTAAACAGTTCCATCCTTCGTTCTATTTAAAATAATTTTCTTCGACTTATCCACTTCGTGAGAAACGCAGAAGTGGGATTTCAAGTATTAAAATAATAATAGCATGGCAGAATGCGGATAATAGCGGTCTCGATGTAGGTGTCTTCGGGTATGGCCGTAAGACAAACGACGTCGTTCCTAGAGAGATAGCGAAAACACCGACAGAAGCGTTCCTAGCAGTTAATTAGCTGAATAATGCAGCGTTAATCTAGTCAAAATTGCATGCATTTGGACCACGCACGTAGTTTCGTTCTGGGAAACTCACGAGCTCGGACGTTCGCACGCCAAAGTATACGCGCTCGTTCGTTTGCGCGAGCGCACATACAGATATACATCAGAATATGTATACAGGTAGCAATACGATTACACGGTGAACGGAGATACACAAAATTGTTAGATTTACTTCGGCCGGCTCACCAACGAGTTCCTTCGTTTTGTTGAATATTGCATGAAAATCCTTGGTAAGTCTCTACAGTTTGCGATTGTTTACTGGATATTTACGTTTAACCAAAGTTATTCATTTCTAATTTAGCGTATATAAGTAGATGAGTATTGTTGCTGCAGTGGTAGATTGTTATCTTAATAGATAAATGTATACGTATGTATTTTATAATTTTCAACTTAAATATTTATATTTTTATTTATTTCTGTAAGATAAGAAAGATTGAAGTCTTTAGTTTTCTTCATACGTGTATTGGTACGTGGACACACAACCTCCTTCGCTGTAAACCTCTTTCCCCATCCACCATAGCATACAGCTCTTTTCCTCTACCAGTCCGCAAATTCACGACAGAAGCAGTCTCTCGCTCTCTGTGCCTCCATGTAATCGAAAGTAATTATATTAATTGCATTGCACATCCCTAGAGCTGTTACGCGGAGTATTGGCTCGTCGCCTCGTCGGTTAATTCATACACATATACACGTTTAGAATGCTTTTGTGTATCTGTGTGTCTGGGTCTATGCGTGTAGATTCGCGTTACCGCGGCTTAGAACCTAAGTGTCAGAGGGACCTAAGTGCGCAATTAAACGTTAACGATTTCGCGTCTGCTAGAGACATCTGCGGTCTTCGACAAGGCGACTCGCGCTTCGCCTGAGTTTAATCGCTATTTCGCGATGAATTTTCTAGTATCGTATGATTTCCACGAGTCTAAATCTTTTATTTGTTTTCATTTATTCTTCTTCATTTTTCTTGAATTCGTTTAAGAGTAACGTTTGAGTTCTATCATCATCAGATCATCGTATAAAAACGACATTCTTAAAATAATGATTACGATATTGATTCAGGTTGTTGTGATAATAAATGCGGAAGAAATCAATAAACGGGTATAAGATTAATTATAAAGTTCAATCGATAGTCGGAGAACTTCGTCATATGTGTTTGAGGAATGATAAGGGATCAAAATTAGTAATATCTTTCTCTCTCTCTCTCTCTCTCTCTCTCTCTCTCTCTCTCTATCTTTCTCTTTACCTTTAGATACGTTTGCATTTCCCGGAATTACAATATAATTCGAGTAGCGTAAGAAGATTCTAATAGCTTGAAGATAAAGTGTATGGGTTGGGTCAATACGTCCGATAGATACGAGTTCCGTCAAAGGTTTCAATGCTAATCCACCACACGGGCGACGCCCGTCATTTCCTTATAATTACTCCATTTCCTTTTGCAACTATGGTTCGCGTCAATGGGCTGCTAACAGTGGAGAGTAGGAACGAGAAAAGGGCAGATATTCGAACGTTACGTAGATACGCACACACGATCGTTGAAGCCAATGGATGACACGCGGTCGCTGCTCCCAAGATATCGAGGAAATGAATGGAATTGGCTGCCGAGCAAAATCGCACCGTGATAATTACCTATTAACTGCACTGTGCCTGCCATCGACTGCTACCACAAAGAATCTCGTTCTAAGTGCATCATTTTCTGGTAATCAGCCAAAATTCTTGAATCGAAAGCACATATACAGATTAAAACTATAAAGTGTTTCTAATCTCATTTTGTATCTCTGCAAGCGTATCTTTGAGATCATTAGAAGAATTCTTTAAGTCGACTTCAGAGAGATTATATACGATTCTTGTCTTAAGGGTAAGGATTCAGTACGAAAGCTCGGTCAAAGGCCTTGAGTATCGATATCGTGTAACTGGGTCGCCGTGTACTCTCGAGCTTTTAATCTTGAACGCGGACTGCCTCAAAGAGATTCCGCAACAGCAATGTTGCTGAGCAAAGCTTCGAGAGAACTCTGGACTGGCAACGGAAATAGTAACGTAGTAAGGTTAACGCTTCGGTACTGGCTGTACTCTCTCTTTATCTCTCTCTCTCTCTCTCTCTCTTTCATTCTTGGAGATAGAGAGACGTCTCTCTAAAGACTGGCAAAGCCGCGATCCCTGGCGCGGACCGGCCGAAATGCCTGGGGGTTGATTGATTAGAGGGTACGACGTAGGAGAGAGAGACTACTCGTAGAGAGACCGGCCAGAGTTGCAGGGTGTGGGTTTAGTTCGGCAGGGCCCTTGGGTTATTTGGGGGCGGTGTGGAGACGGAGAGTCGGGCGTTCGAAGCGAACGTAGACGGTGAACGGTGCTATAGTGGGGTTGTCCAGGAAGGAAGAGGAGGTGGCGAGCTGGAGACTAACCGGGGGAAGGAAGAGTGGAAGGATGAGGAAGAAGAGAGGAGGAGGAGATGGGAAGGAGAAGGAGGACCGGAGGCGGTAGTTCGAGGTGCTACAGTTTATAATAGTTGCCGCCGCCCTCGGGCCAACCGACCCTACCCGCAACTTCCACAGAGTTGCTTAAACCTAGCCTCCTCTTCTAACCGGGATGATCAAGTCTCGTCCTAACGCGATCCAAAAGAATTCCGTCTTTCTATCTTCACTTTCCTATAGATTGATATTTCTTCTTTACCGGTAAAGCAACCGTCTCAGGATCTACAGCCTTCCTGATCTTTCCAGGTCGAATGATCGACCGACTGAGAAAATCAGGCAAGCGGAATATTTCCCTCGAGGCAATAGCATATCCGCGGCCACAAGTGTGTGTGCGAGCACGAGCGCGCACGCCTGTGTCGTAGATTAGTTTGTAGTTCCTCGAGAAAAGAAAAAGGGCGAGTTATTAGTTGCGGCTAAGGGTCAGAGGAACTGAGAAGGAAAGATGACGAGGTCAGGTGTACCGTAACCATGTCGACGATTTAGCCCGCTTATCTCCAACGTTCCGACAACTTCCGCTTCTACTTTGATCAAGGAAAACGAACTTGATAATTGAGTTTGCGTTTGGTGATTACTTCCTTTCCGACCTTCGGCTCTATCCTATTTTTTTTCTTTTTTCTTATCCAAAGATTATTTTATACGAATATGATCACCATTTTTCTTTTTCCAGTACTCTTTATTTCATTGTATAAGCTTTTTTGCATCTGATCATCGATACCATTGTTAATCAAATTTCCATAACAATAGAATTTTAATACTAAATAGCCCATGTTAGAGGTGCAATGGTTACTTAGAATTTAATACGTACGCGTAATCCATTGACTATAACATTGCCAATGTGTAACGTTTAAACTGTACACACAGACATATATACATGCGCGCATGCATACAGAGTCGCCCGGTACTATCGAAATTGGTCTCTGTGTTTCCGAATCAAATTCGAAGAAAGGAGCGATTTATATGTCTACGTGCGTACGTGCACACCTACGAGCATGCTTCACGGTTTCTCGGTCCTGTGACAGTGGTCTCCGTTATAATTCTCCGTTATCTATGGAAATTCTAAACCGTACTAAACAACAATATATATCCCAAAACTATGTAATTCTCTGTACTACGATTGCATGGTATGCAATATGCCTTGGTGAAGGATTCTGACCGATGGAGGATCTATCTTTGTTTTATGTTACTTTATCTTATCGCCAAAAAACTTTATTTAATCTGTTTCTTTTTATTAACATTTTAAGTTGCAGTTAAAAATTCAAAAGAAAGTATTTCTAGAATATTTCTCCTATTATCAAATATATGTGCCTTTATCATTGAACGATTAAAACATATACATAGATAAGTCTGTATTCAAACGATCTATTTTCTCAATATCGAATCATATTAATAACTAATAATAAAGATGTATGTTTCAATATATTATCGACAAAAAAATATGATAATCATCGAGGAAGTTTCCAGAGGAATGTAGAGAAAAAGGTACAGACTCCATGATCTCGAAGCAGGACATGGAAGTGGACTCCAGACTCAAGTCCCATGGCAATGTCCTTGAGAGCTGACCGTGCCTTAGGACAGCACGTAATCACACCAGTCCGCTATTACTTCCTATAACGCTATCTACGCCAGGAAACGCCATTGCTCGGTCGTTCCTACGTAGGTACGTGGTTCAGGGAAGCCGAGGATGATGAGATCTGCAGGCTTGCATCCTGATGAGACTATTAGGATGGCTTGATAAGTCCATAATATTCTGGTCGATGCTGGGCAGCGCCGTCGACTCCACCCGGTGTCCTCGCCAAACCGCTCACCCTCTTCCATCTCGAATCTCTGCAAGTCCCGACTTCCTTTACTATACTCGTCTCTCACTCTCTCTCTCTCTCTCTTTCTCTCTGTTCCCCAATCCCTTCACCCATACTCTATATCTTTCTCTTTCTCACACTATGGTACTTTACTATGTACTTGAATCTATATATGTATACATTTACGCTGGCTCTTGGTCAGATTGACGGCGAGATAGCTGACGCTTCCATCGACTTTGTCAACCTCGAACACCTATCATTTCTCAAGATAGAGGATGTATCGAGATTTTGCTGGAATATAGATTTCCCATCGAACAGATATATATCTTTTATTGCTTCTTTCTCAAATCAATCAGATTTGTTTTTATTGCTAGCGTTTTTCCGTGAGAAATGTTTTTGTAATACGTCTATCGGACGAGGTCTTGTAGTTCTTTGAATCAAGTGTTTGAAGTTCTAATGAGTTTTTGTATCGTCGAATACGTTTATCACTGTTCCGTTTTCGTCTGCTCTCTCGAAACAACTGAGAATTAACTTTGAGCATTACAAATGTTGAGGCGTACCGCGGTGAGAAGCTAACACCTTGTTAGCCTGACAAATTCGGTCCATCTCTACTCTCACTCCAAATACTACCTATCTTGATCTTTGAATCGTCACTCCTCGAACAAGTTTCGTTTAGATTTAGATAATTCTTTGTATTCATAGTTTTTGTGTAATTATTATTCCACATAATTTTTGAAACTTTATAATTGTTATGTGATATTTCTGAAATATGTAGGAATATATTAAAAATTTTCATTCTTTTTTTCCTACCATATTAAATAGTTAAGAATCGTCGAGAAATTCCAAAGTTTTCGTCGCTGACAAATATTGGCAACTTCTTGCGCGAATTCCATGGCTGCTCTTCGCCTCGAACGATAGTTCGAAATTGGCGCGAATGGAATCTCAAGCAGTTTCGAATCGGCGAATTGGTGAAGGGTGTCGGTTGTCGAAGGATGACGGCTCTTGCTCGCTTAATCGTGTCGCATTCTAATCCGTCATACCCTTTCGCCCTTGCACGACTTCACCCTTGAATCTTCTCTCTTTCTCTTCCCTTCTCTTCACCTATCCATTTCATTGCCTGCCTATTTACTCACCCCATTTATCGACGTTCCATTTTTCACCTCTCTTCTTTTCTTTTTTAATCCGTTAATTTAATTATAGTGATCACGCTGTCATATTGGCTGATTCCAAAGGTAGTAAATTTTATTCTTTTTTTTTACTTCTCATTCTTAATGACGAGGGAAAGAGGGAAAGGCGATGGGGAGGAAGAAAGAGAGAGAGAACATCAGAAAGTGATATTGAGGATTTGAAGGAGTTCGTTCAAAGTCAAACGATTTCGATAATACTTGCTTTATTTCGAGTCAAGCAAGGGAAGGAAATCGGTGGAAGGATGGACGATGAAGGAGGAAGAGAAAAGCTCTGTACGGACGATCGTTTGGGGGTGAATAGGAGTGGTGATAGGACTGGCAGCGTTCAGGCGGAAGGGTAATAGAATTGCATACCCGAGGAGTACCAATATCCGGAGCGGCCTTGTCGGCGGCGTTTAATTGCATTAGTATTTCATTGCGAGACTAGCTGTCGAGAGACTTTTCGATTGAGCTAATGTCAGCGATATCGTTCGATTTTATATTATGACAGGGAATGGAAATCAGTTTGCAAATGAAGACGTTTTTTTGAAAGATATACTTTATAGAATCGCATTTTGTTTTATACGTAAGATAATTATTTATATAATTGTTTTCAATATGTTACAGGGAATAACGTGCCAAAAGGAAAGTTCCGTAAACGAAGATTTATCGAAATAACATCTTAATGTAAGGATAAAATATTTTCAGTATCATTCGTTTAAAATGTCAATGTCATATTTATTTCCTCATACCCGTTAAGTTCCCTATCCACTATAACTTAATAAAGATATATTATTCATGCAATGCAAAATGCCTCGTTCAAACTCATTCTATTCGACTGACCTGACACTTTGCAGAGCATCGAAAGAGATTCAAGGGTGAGTACGAAATATTCGTTGGCAGGGTTACTAGCCGGAGAAAATGATGTGAAAGCTTATGAAATGGCGGTCTAGTCCGGTGAGATACTGTAGTATGGTGTGTTTCCACCTTGCACTGAGAGATAATATGCCGGGATAGTAATAGTTAGAGCTTTATCTTTGTTGGACCATAAAACTAACCCCTTCTACGCTTGACGACGAGTCCACGTCGCATTTCGTCCTATAGTCACTTCTAAAACTTCTACAAAACTTTAATTCTCTTTATGCTACGTATATACATTTTTCCTAATCGTCGATATCATTGTGGTTTTATATTTTAATCATCTTTTTGCTATCTGGTAGAAATGATAAAAGTAAAGATTAAGTGTTAATTTGTCAAAGAAGTTGTACATTCGGTACATTAGTAAGACTTTAGAAACATTTCTTAAGTCAACATCTTTAAGAATCCAAGGTAAAAACTACGAAAGCTATCTTACTCGATTTCTTCAAGATGATAAGTAAGAAAATTTGGAAGATAAGACGAAACGAAGATACTAGCTAGGTTGTTATTTCGATGACGTGTGTAGTAGGTGATCGTAAATTGTAAAATCTATCAAGAGCAACGCGGTCGACATAACTCAGGGGGTTGCTATCCCGGGTGGTATGAAGCATGGCGGCCAGACTCGGCATAAATACCCCGCTTGCAGAATAGTACCGGAGCAGAGAGCAAGCCCAGACCCGTTGTGGCGTGGCAACATCATCTATCTCGAATAATTTATTATCGCGCGACTACCGCGTCCTCGAAATCCGGACAAGAACGCGACTATAGGAACTGCAGACAGGAAACAAGTATCCTGCCGACGAATCTGGACGTTCTCGACTTTGGACTCGATTGCGAGTCATCGAGATCGATAAGGATATCCTTTCTTGACTCTTTGTGGGATCACACTGGTATTTTGTGGTTTTTAGAATCATGCAGTTCTATTAATTGATTAATTAATTAATTAAGTTTATATATACAACATAATTGATTAATATATTTTACTTCTGAACAAATTTCACGAATCGACGAGTTATAATATAGATACAAGGAACATTTAAAAAGTTAGCGGTTTTTTTTTATGTATAAATTTAATTCTTAAAGTATAACATATATCTTAAAGTGAAAAGTAAAAAAAAAGGAGCGATTTTTTAAACGACCCTACTACATTTTTACATAATCGAAACTTTTTACAAATGCGTTTATTTATTTATTTATTTATTACTTTGTCATATTTCTTACAGTTTCAATGAATATGATAAGATTGTAAGATCGATAAGCTTTTTCGAGCTTGCAAATGCGCGACCGTGCGAATCGAAATCCTGTGACGTAAATGCACGTTGACGTTAGAGGCCGTGCAACAGGCTGTTAATAGGTCTAAACCAATCGTGAACGAGTACGATTTTTAGTGACCTCGTACACATTTCGGTCGACGTTGTTAATCTATTTTTAGTTGTGAACTTGATTGCTAATATTATTTTATTATATGGATCTGTTGTCGTTGAAGATATAACTGGAAGAAATTAAAGATATCGAAAAAATGTTATTACTGGAATTATGTAATTCACTTTATTTATTGATATATGATCTAAATTATATACATTGACTTATCATTACCGAAAGTATCGATAAAGAATAGAAAAACCATTAATTAAAAATTACACTAAATTTTTAAATGTTAAAAAAAAAGACGATGAAAGGTGGAGAAACCTATGTAGCTTCTATTGAATTCATAAGCGTTTAGCAACTAGTGAGAGAAGCTGAGATTTGATCATATATCGATTTATACTATATTTAAATATCACTAACTCAAGAAAAATATATGCTCATAATGAAAATGGATTAAAATATCTTTCTTATTAAGACTTTGTAATTTCGTTTAAACTTGTGCCATAAGCGACTAACAGAAAGCAATTTACCTATTTATCGCATAATGCTATTATCTGACATTTTTAATTCTAATGATACGGAATAAATTAAAATTAAAAAAGTACGTGAATATCGACAAGTCGTAGTCATTACTTGAACCTAATATGATTATTTGCAATAAAAAATCAATAAAAAATTTTTTTAATAGCCTTAAGATACGTGGCGCCATCTTACAGAGAATGCTCGAACCCCGTCGTGCTTGAAGAAAGCACGAAGCGTGAGAAAGTGAACTTGTAAAAAAATTCCACTAGATGGCAGCAGTCTTCTATTTTTTCCTCTTAAACGTACATCTTTTTTTTCGTTGGTGAATCGAATTTTTCGCGGGAAGAGCAGGTACTATAAAAATTAAGAAGTCTTGGTATTTTTTCAAAAATCTTAAAGGATCGTTCAAATCTTGCTATAAATATTAAAAGTTATAATTGTTTAGGATGGAAAATAACGCATGCAAGTATCGATCGTTTTATAAAAGTAAGTCGATTTTAATTTTTTTTCCTTCTGAGTTGGAGCTACCTTTGAAAATCGAAAAGCTAGAATGGTTAATATCGAACATCCAGCAATATGGTGTCTGCTCGACATCGCAAACGCTTCCCATCTTGATATGCGGTTCAGGTGTAGACACCGCAGAAGAGGAGGGGAGCGGAGAAGAGGAAGTACCAGGTTGGCGGGTAGATTTTCAAAAAACCGGAGAGGCTGCGCGCGCTTCGCCTTCATTGATCGGAGGGTTGTGTCCAGAGCGGTCACCCTCTCTCCGTTCTGCTACGAACGCAAACTACCCTCTTCGTCGGCAGGGACACGGAAGAGGGACTCGCGCGGTGCCGACTTTCAGGGCGGAGCCCAGGAATCTCCTACAAATGTGTTTTCTCTCTCTTTTGATAAAAAAAAGTGGAAAAATTAAAAAAAAAAAAAAAGAAGTAGAAAAAATCACAAAATATTAGAAAAATTGGTATACAGTTGCTGTCTCATTTTTAAAGACTTTTTTCACTTTGCGTATGCTTCGAGTCCTCATAAGGTTTTATGTAGAAGAATACAGATTTTTTCGAAAAACAATAATTTTTTCGTAAAATCGCTTTAAAGAAGTAAAGAAAGGGGAAAGTGCTTAAAAAAATACATCGCTTGATCAAGCCTGTTGAAATCTCCGTTTTAAAACGATCGTTATCGTTTCTTTTTTTCGTCGAAAAAGCAAGTTTTCCGAAATCAGCGTATACATTACGATCTGTCGAGTTTATCTCGGTGATTCGGAAGTTAGTCGGCTATACGGATCGAAAATCGGTTGGTGAGAGAGTTTCTCATTACAGTTTTGGGATGATTTCGAAAAGAACCTTCCCTCTCCCCCTTGTGCTCGGCCGGTACACCGCAGCATTTTTCAGTCTAGGGTACCAACCCCTACCGGGTCCTGGCTTTCGTTCTAAAGGCAACGAAATAGAGAGAGAGAGAGAGAGAGAGAGAGAGAGAGAGAGAGAGAGAGAGAGAGTGAGAGAGAGAGAGGGAAAGAGAGAGAGAGAGAGAAGAGAGAAGAGAGATAGAGATAGAGGCAACGAGAGATAGTCGAGCGGAGAAAGGAGGAGGAAGAGGAAGAGGAAGGAGGGAAATGACGAAGTGAGGGAGAGAGAGAGAGAGAGAGAGAGAGAGAGAGTTAACCTAACCTCAAAATTCCAGCATCAATTCTGGAGCCCCTCTAGTGTCCTACCCACCCGGTGCAATTAGGAACTACCCCTTCTATCCTATTCTGCCTCTATCCTCACTTCCCTTCGACCTCCCACTCCGTCGAGAGTGCCGAGACCACGTGATCCGGCAACTACACTCTTGTTTTTAGGGTGGCGGCCCGGGAGTTGGCGGCGTAGCGGGGCGGGGGAGGATGGACTGATGCGAGCCAGAAGGAGGGTGGTGGCTCCAGGTGGAGGGAAGGAGGGAGGGAGTGTTCGAGTTGCCGGGTAGGAATACCACGTCCGCGTCGCCATGGCTACCGTAGGGGGTGGTTTATACTTGAAGGGCTACCCCGCTGTACAGTCTCGGCAAAATCGTGAAAACTCGCGAAAATTGGTTGCGGCCGGACGCGGAAAAAGTTCGGTCAGTTCTGAGAATACTTTTGGCGGCGCTTTTACCCCGTTGCTTTCCCTTTCGTGGCCTTCTGTTTACATCGCTTAAACGTCTAAGACAATTAATGACTGAGCCTTCGCGGTTTTTCAACGGATTTCTCGTTTCGCCCTACCAACTTATACTCGTACTGGAATATCCGACGTTTTGAGTCACCTCGACACTCGATGACGATGTGTCATCGCGATGTCAGTAAATCTGTCATTGTCAGTTTTTATTCTTTTTTTTTTCATTTTTTTATTTTATTTGTAACAACATCAGGAATCATTAAGTATTTCGCGATTCTTTTTTGTCATGTACAAATGCAACAAAATTTTGACAAATTCTTCAAGATAAAAGAAAGATCAATAGAGTGGTTTTTTTATATCGATGAGAGCTTTAGAGTTCATCGGTCCACGCATTTTACATGCGTATCTTTGTAGCATCCTATCCTTTACGAAAATGGTTATGTTTATTGGCCACGTGGTTAGTACTAAAAACGAACGATAATATCTCGCCGTTAATGTTTAGGAAACACAGCATCGTACTCGTATGTGGTAATATGAACGTATTCACATACCTATATATTATCAATAAGATATCATGTATAAATAAGAAATCATCGAAAATGTTTGGTATATACTATACTAATAGGATACGAATTTCTAGAGTGAAATCGTATCAAAGCTCACAACTTTCCATTTCCCGCACCCTCGTCTTCAAAGAGTAACATCGATCCAAGTCTGTAATGAAATGTCATCAAAGATTCATGGTCTTTCCATTAGGAACATACTAATTATTTTAACTTGCGTCGCGTCGTTCGCGATTCGATCATTGCGGCAAAATTGAGTCACTTCGTCGTCTTCTTTGGTGTATTTGTGATGTTTTAAAAAACACTCATTACAGACTTATAAATATATATAAGATGGATCAAATTCATATATTAATTAAAACGCTAAACGATCGAAAAATTACTTTAATAGATAAATAATTAAAAGAAAGTATATGTAAGATGATAGACAAATAAGAATTAATTGCACTAAAATTGAGAAAAAATTGATGCGGGAATGTATTAGCTTAAAATAATTCTCCTGTTAAGGATATAAAAGGTACATCGAAGAGATGCAGATGTCGTTAAATTTTATTCCCTATGAATGATACAGCTAGCAACAATTTACCTATCGACAGGGCTATCGTTAAAACATAGAAATGTTACGCGGTGTCTGTTGAGGTGGGGGTAGTAGAGGGTCCAAGAACACCTCGCGGTTTTAGACAATGCACTCGAGCGAAAAGGTGGCGTGCCTTAAGCTCGTTAGAGGTACACGGCCAGTGCTAAAGGCACCAGCAGAGGAGGATGCGGACTTGTCAACACTCAACCGACTGAATTCGCTAACGTGTTGAACCTAGTCGGACGCCTCGAGCACAAGCCACAATCTAATCGTGGCACGCCGCATTCGCAACTTCCCGTTTTGCGAAGGCACCCCTATGACACTACCCTCTTTTTCCAGCTTTTTATACTCCTTTTTTGGGAGTACATGTATATCTATTTTATTTATTTAAAACATCTTTCAGGACACGTTCAATTCTGCAGTCGTTTTTGTGTCCTTTGGAGTCTAATTGAATTTAGTAATGTACGTACTTTAATATAGATTTCATTTTAATATTTCCAATAAGCAAGATTCCTCTCTAGCTTCACTTTTTAACGAAGCGATAAGTTTCGATCCATTCGCGTCGATCGTATTTTCCTATATTTTCTTTCTCTTTTCCTCTCTTTCTCTCTCTCTCTCTTTCTCTCTCCGCCTCTCTCTCTCTCTCTCTTTCTATCTCTTTCTCTCTCTTTCTCGCTGTCGCGCTCTCCGATTTTGGTGAAGAGTCGCGATGGAGTACGAATTGGACTTGCTTCGATCGCGCTAACACGCCGAGGCTTTTAATCGCTTCGAAATGATTTTTGTGGTCCTACCGTTTTGATAAAATAATAAGCACGGTCGGATAGGTTTGGAGCGAAGTGGTCGCGGTCAGTTTTAATTTGATTGACCTCCATAGGACGCGATCTATAATATTCCAACGTCGAAATTTACACGGCGGTGGTTAAGCTCCGCGCATATCACCTACGTATAGCTTAGGTATCGATGTTTTAAATCGCTAGCGAGAGCGACTATTGTTCTGTGTTATTTCTCTAAATTCAAACACATTTTTTTTCCACTGTACTTAATAAGGAGATATTTGAAAAGATCTTTTTTATTTTATTTCACAATACATTTCTATGATTATAATTCTATTGACTCATGCATACACACGGACACATGGGATTTCTAATTTTTTATTCTTATTCCCAAGAAAGAAATTTTAAAAATACATTAAAAATATTATAAAAAAAATAATGGCATATCTAACATTTAGTCGTGTATATTTTTGTTATATGACCCAGTTGTTCCGGCGTTTCTTACATTTTTGTAAGTATCTTATCGAGAAAGAGAGAATGACGCACCCTGGTTCATAACAGCGCCGAGGGCAGAAGGTAGATCATCTTCAGATGATCATCTGCTTCGCTCACTGTAATATCTAGGCGGCTATCGTGCAGCACTATAGCTAGTAGACGAAGGCGGAGTCTACTTTCCCCTTTCTCGCTACTCCCACCCCACTCTCACCGACTCTACCGTAGGTAACATAGCATTAGGTAAGCTTTTCGTTTTATTGATTTTTCGAAAAAGCGCGTGCGCGCCCGGAGTCGCGCTCTCCGCACTATCGCCTACGAGCTGCATCGTCGTCGTGAAAAGCGCACCCCCTCCCATCTTCGTCTCTTTCTCTCCTTCCAGGACTCCTATCTGGTTGCGCAAAACACCCTGTCTCTCTCTCTTTCCCTCTTTCTCTCTCTTTCTCTCACACATTTTACTTCCCCTTCAACCAGTAGAGCGCTTCACGCGCGTCGATGTTCGCTTTTCCCGCGAAAGAAGTTAAAAATTTTTCACGATTTCAAACTCGTTTCTTCTCTCCTTCTTTCTTAGGAGTTCCTGTCTACAAGGGAAAAGAAAAAAGAACGATTTTTTTCTGCTTTTATGATTATGTGCTTTTTTTTTATTTTTTCTTTAAATTTTACAATGACTTTTATTTCTCCACACAATTTCAGATAAATTAGAATAAATTGAAATGAAAACGAATATTTTATTCTTTTTTAGATATAATGACAGTTAGAGTATTATTAGGTTTGGAGTTTTTCAACCTAGTTATATCTTCTTCTCTTGTGTTGAATATTAAGGATAAGAAATGACACATACATTTTTGTACTGAAAAAGTCCCGATTTTATTATAGACATGTTTTATATTCAGCAAATTTCGATAACGAGATGCTAGCATAGCAAGCGATATTGAAAAACCTGGCTTGCTTCAGCCTCTTTTGAGTCAAGCGAAATTTAAGCATCGGAAATGAACGATAATGATTAATTCAAAATCGTGCGTGAGACATAGCAATTTTAACAATAACAATTGAGCTAGACTAAGCGTGTATTGAATTTCGTAAAATTCTCTTAAAGGACGAATGTTTATTCCGAGCGATTTTATTTTACAATTTTTTTGACGAATAATATTTCTAAATATTTCTCATTTTATCAGTATGTCGGCTTTCGTGTCTTTTTATCCATTCCTTCGATATCTTAAAGAATGCTCATCAAAGAAACACGCGTTCCTCAGGAAGATCATAGAGAAGTGATCGATATTGGGAATGCTTCGATTTCAAGCATTGATAGGAAGAGGAAGAGAGCGAGAGAGATAAAGAGGAGAAGCAGTACGTCATTACGAAACGAGGGAGAACGAATCCTTGGCCGCCGGCAACGAACATTCATTATTACTCGGCACGAAACGCTAGCTCGTCCAGCAGCCTCCTCTCCTCTCACCCGTTCAACTACCCCTCGTACACCTCTTCGAACTCAACGCACCACCGTCATCCCACTCCGTCATTCTCTCCTCTCCACCCTCTGCTTTTCTCTCTCTCTCTCTCTCTCCTTGTCTTCCTCGCACACCGTCTCATTTCGTCATCGCGTATCGCTGCCTCGCCCGGACGACTAGACCGCTCTGCCATTGGTCGACACTGCCGGCCGTGTTTTCCGAAATCATCGGCCATCCCGCGCGCGTACACGGAGCACAGCAGAATGCACGTGCACGCTTAGGAAGAGAGCGAGATAATAGTAGTGGTGGAAAAGGGATGATGAGAAGTAGGAGGTGGGAGGGGTGGGAGAGGTTGAAGCTCTCGATGAGTATGCAAGAGGCGTACGCACGTATACACACACACGCACACGCACAAACATACATAATCGCACATACACGCGCACAAATTCTCTCTCTCTCTCTCTTTCCCTCTCTCCCTCTCCCTTTCGCTCTTTCTCGCTCGCTCGCCCTCTTTCTCTTTCTCTCTCGTTGTGAGCTCGTAGTTTCGCCATCGTCATCAATCATCGAATGCCACCGGCAGCGTCGACATTTTCCGCGAAAAGCACACGCACGCACGCACGATCCGAAAGAGGCCACCTCTCTCTCGAGCTTCCTCTTGTTTCCTCTTTCTATGCAATGTGCGGATATGTACGTGTTGCTATGTAAGTGTAACCCTTTCGTTCCTCCGTCCGGTCCCTTAATTTCAAGGTCACGTGGAAAGGCGCACGCAAACGTGAAGATTAAGAAGAAAGGACTCGAGTTTTTTGCTTTTCGACAAGAAGAGCGAGAAAGATCTGCGAGGTGGTTACCGCGGCGCGTAAAAACGCAGAACTGAATTCGCGAGTCCGTACCCACCAGGCACATAGAGGGGTACGGCCGCGGCAACGTATGATTGGCAACAATCGGCACTCTGATCGAACGTTTGTTTCAGAACACATATGCATTCGTCTTTCTCCTGCAAACGTACCGGCCACTCGCTCCTTCCTTTTCGCACTCTCTTCCTCTTTCTCTTTCTATCTTTCTCTCCCTTTCTCTCTTCATTCTATCTAGCAACGGCAACCTGGCCTGCTCTCACTTCTTTCCCCTTTCCTCTCACTCTAGCTCTATCCTTCTCCATTTCTCTCTCCCTCTCCCTCTCTCTCTCTCTTTCTCTCTCTCTCTCTCTCTTTCGATGAATCTCTCTTCACACTCCTCTCTCTCCTCTTTCCTTCTCTTCCCTCTCGATCAAACTTCCCACTCTTTCATTCTCTCTCTCTCTCTCTCTCTCTCTGTGTCTGTTTTTCTCTCTTTTCCTGTACCTATCTCTATCTGTCTTTCACACATACACGACTATCTTTTCTACCCCTGTTTCACTCTCGCAGCTTCCCATTGGATTCTCTCTCTCTCTCTTTTTGCTTTGCATTCTTTCTCTCTCCCTCTTATCTTCAGCCGCGCCTCGCTTTTTCATCTCCCCTCTCTCTCTCTCTCTCCCTTTCATTCCTCCTCCCACCACCGATCCTCCCGATGTTTATGTATCGTCAGAGCTATGCGGCGACGTATATTACGTAGGGAGGTTTTTGTGTATGTGAGAGTTGCATATTCTATACATGTTTTTCTTTCTCTCTCTCCCTCTCCCTTTCCCTCATCTCTCTCTCTCTTTCTCTCTTTCAGGGATACATGAAAGGTTGGTAGAGTCATGTAGTCGTTAGGCCCTGTGTGTATACGTGCGCGTGCTCGCGAATAATTTTGTTACCCGTGTATCTACCGACGAAAAAATGGACGAGTGTGTCGTTCCACGGCTGTCACCGTTCGCGCCGGAAACCACGTGTAAATACACACCATGGCTAGCATTAGTCTCGAACGGCGCAAGCGTGCATGTTGCAGTAGGTCAGTGGAGGAGATTCTTTCCTTTCTTCTCATTATCTTTTTTTATAGGGTCTTACGTAATAGTTATACAAGTTTTATCAGCAAGATGTCAGTCGCGTTGAAATAATGTCATACTGTAATGTAAGGATTCATAGTATTATACTAGGAAAAAAGTTGTCTCTTTTTTTTTCATTTTTATAATAATTCCAGAAGACATTTTTCTCTCCAGGAGAACAAATCGAGCATCAACCGATATCTGGCATAGTCCATAATATTGCGTATTTTACTACTTGCGGATAGGAAACCGTCATCGACCTCGTCACTCGTCGAATTTTAGAGTTCGAATTAATTCTTTGAGAATAGCGAACGCACGTTTTTTTTCCATGTTATATGTTTTAACGATAATAAAGTTATTTATATAAGAATTAGTATAATACGAATAAGTAAATGTATAAAGAGGTATTTGTACTCTCCATCAGACATGTAATATATCACGAGATATACAGTGCAAAAGGTTAGGTCAGTGACATTATTGATTCGGTCTTAGGACACGTACGTCACCTACCTGTGGAAGCTCTCTACGCGGGAGCTTGCACGCTTTACGAGTCCTGGGAGGTCGTTCGTTCGCGCAATTTTTACCGGAGAACGCGAGCTTTCAACGCGGCGAGTGCAACGACAATGAGTCGCATATCTGTCAGCTACCCTGAAAGTTTCTCTTTAGAAAAAAGTGGGGGTTGTCTAAGGAGCGCGAGGACTCGTTCTTTTTTTTTTTTTTCCTTATCAACCTTTTCCACGAGAGTGGCGACGCCCGCGTTTTATTCGTGAATTCGTTGAGGATTCTTCGTGATCGGTAAGGTAGCTTTCTGAGTAGACCGACCGAGTCGGTAAGGATACCACAGTAGTGAAAACTAGAATCATATGATTCGTTCATCGACGATGTGGATCGTGGGAAAGGTGATTTACCAGCGCGAGTTTCAATTTATTGGAATTTGAGAGCCGTTTAATTGCTCGAAACGAGTCGCGGTTAATTTCTTGGGTGAGCCAAGCGACGCCGCAAAAATATTCTCCTGGCGTTTCGTGGAGAGAAACTGGAAACGCCAATTATTCGAACCTTTTTCTCTTTCTCTCTCTTTCTCTCTCGATCTATAACACCCTCACAACCCACCCCCTTTCTACTCTTTCGAGCTATTCTATTACCGCTTCTGCGTCCGAGACAAACCACACGTCGATTTTAAAAGCGTTCAACGCCGTCGCGACGATTAAAGCGAACGGTGAGCCGCGTGCATTTTTTACGAGCTTACTGGGGAACAAGCGCGGCCACGAGCCATTATCATCGAATTTCGCTTCGCCGAGGCGCATTATCGTTATGAGCTGCGTCAGCATCGCACCACGATCGCTGATTCGACGGCGGCTCGTGAGGGGAAAAGAGAAATAAGCTAACGCTCGATTTTTGATGAAGAAAAGGAAAAGAAAGAGGAAATAAAAAAAATTAACTCTTTCGATCCGACATCAGTCGAATGAGTGTATGAAGTCAACTGATCTAAGTCGGAGAATAGAAGAGACAAAGAGGAGAATGGATTATGAAGGAGGTCGTTTATCGCACGACGACGAGTTTCAGGATGGATAGGCGTTACTTCGTGGTGGGAGATGAATCGGGGTGGTTCGATGGGAGACAAGGATCGTTGCCGTGAATATTGTCACGAATCGGTCCTCTTCGTCTCCTCTTCTTTCCCTTTTTTTCTGCTCGTTTCTATACCGACACCGATTCCTAGGTATATGCGAGAATAAATCGTATCGACTCACGGATGTCACATATTTACGCTTTCACTGTCGAATCTGTCGGACGCATCGATGGCTTCAAATTGATCAAAAACGAGGAAAAAAAGGAAGAAAAAAAATAAAAACAGAGTAAGCGTCGTTCTTCTGATTCGCGTCGAGTGTCAATGTGTTTCGTGGACGATTTTTGTATCTAGGCCGGTGATCATTAAACTTCTGAGAGATCGATTTATATCATGGATAGTAAATATCATTTTCTTATTGTATATCCGAGAACGGTATCTTTTATCTATAATAATACCTTTTCTTTTATAAGAAAGCCAATATGATATTTATCGGCTTGTCATTATCATACTATCATTATCATTCTTTCATTAAGAACCCGAATGTCTGAAGCATTTGAGGAGTTAGCGTCACAATATGGCGAGAATCCAATAGCTATACTTTGTTTCTAGAATAGGTATTTGGCTATCTTCCTCTATGTCCCATAAAACCGACATGGAAAATCATCTCTTAGGATGAAACGATGCGTGGGTAAAACGTAAAACGTTAGGACGTAAAACTGTCTCCTTCCATTGTTATCTCTCTTTTTCTTCTCTTCCTCTTTTGCTCGTCCTTCTATCTCGACAACGGAAATGCAGAATCTAAAGGTAGTACTTCTGGTACCATGGTGACGAAGGAGGGTTCTAACGTGTCGCAGAAACATGGGAAGCACATGGGTTAAGATCGACCGGACGGTAATCGTGAGTAAGAGCTTCGAACCGTCCTTCGAACTTAAATTTGTCTGAAAAATTTCTTGATTTTTATATTCTATTATAATAGCGATATTCTATCATTTTTATAAATTTTGTTTTATACTTTATTTTTTATATATGAAATTAAATTGTATAACGTTATCTTTACACACACACACACACACACACACACACACACACACACACACACACACACACACACAATAACACATGTAATGCCATACACACGTATATATATATAAACATCTATAATAAAATTTAATGAAATTAGAATTTATAAAAACTATTTTATTCGAAACAGATACATTCGTCGTATGTAACATACATTCAGCAAAAGAGTATGTATTTACGGTATTGTGAAAAATAAGAGCTACGTCTTGAATGGATCGTGCATGGCACGTAGCTTTCACTAGTCAATCTTCACGATGTAGACATCGTATAACACAGAATTGCACTTTCTCGATTGAGTGTCGGTCCAAGTGCAAGCACTTTATTCTCTTACCTTCTTCCGTTTCTTTTTCCAAATGCATCCTTTATTATCTAAATGTGATTTCTTTGCTAACTTACGGACATAGAATCATGGGTAAATCGAGAAAGATATATAAATCGTGAATCTTTATCCGGCCGTAATATTTCACCATCGCCAAAGTTCAAGCAATGGAAGGACACAATCCTCGCGCCTGATTAAACAGCACGCTAATTCGGCAAACTCATACATCCTGAAGCGAACGCACGGTAAACTGACGTCGTGTAAACAGGACACCCGTTGTATCCTACGAAAATATTGATTGGCGGTGGAGTTCTGCAGACATGCCTCTGATTCCTTTGTACGTGTGACAAATAATTGTGGTTCCTGCTGTTCCCGATCGATATCTAGTGTGCGAGAGATCGGAGATTGAATTTTATCATGGGATTTTGTGAGAGCTTTCGAAAAAATAATGAAACTATCACGCGCGATCGCCTTCCGATACTACGTAATTTAGTTCGATGAGCTTCGACTTATGTTAAAGCGATTATACGAATGTAGGAAAGGGATAATGCACAACAGAAAGACTACAAAAATGTTGAAATTTATTTATATAACGTAGTTACAAAATAATAATAATTGTTAACACTTTCTTATGTGGCAGGCTTGTAGGACAGTCCATACTACTAGATAAGTCTGAACGTCGGCTAATTTATATTACTCATCTCACTATAGAGTGGCTTACGTTACTTTGTCAAATTAGATATTGACAGATATTACTTGGCTTATTAGATAACGAAGTATATTATTTATCTAATCATAAATGTATTTACGCTATTAACTCCTTATCGAAGAAATTAAAGATCAGGGAAGATTTAGCTGGACTACCGTACAAAGTAAAATTAACCAAGAACGGAGTGACGTTATCGCGAGATCCACGGACCCTTCCCGTAATCGTCGTTCTCGTTAGACGTTTCTTGTCCGTCGAACGAGCACGTGTACGGGATACTATAACGAAAACCCTAATGTTTTCCGTCGCAACATCCCCAGCCACGATGGAGAAGCAAAAAGAAGGGTCCGAGGTAGTAAGAGGAGGAGGAGGAAGAGGAGGAAGAGGAGGAGGAGGAAGAGGGGGAGGAGGAGGGGAGGTGATGAAGGAGGTGGGAAGCATTTTTTCCTCTCGCATGAGAAACGGAATGATCAGAGGGGTTTCCCTCGAGTGCCGCACGGAAGGACGTTGGGTTTCTAGGCTGGCCGTGTAACGTGTAACGTAACCCACTGCTACAATAGCCAGACGCGTGCTGGTGATGGTGGTGGTTGTAGAGGTGGTGGAGATTATAGTAGTGGTGGTGGTGGCGACGGTGGCGGCGCTATACCCTGGCCCAGGCTCTCTTCTCTCTCATTGATTACGCGAGAAAGAGGGAAAATTCCGGACGGTGCGTATACAACGGCGGAAAGGTAGCGTAGGCGTGGCAACGCGTCCGCGTCGGGACGCCTTATTCGTTGAAAACTTTGCGCAAAAGCACCGCCCCACGCCGATCGCCGTCTCATTTTCTCTGTGTGAGTTCGTTCGTGCAACTTGCCGCTTCGTTCGGACGCCTCGCGCGCATTTAGGAGTGAGCACGAGGAAGGAAAGAAGGCCCCATGAGAGGCTGTTGAGTGTGCGTTAGAGAGAAACCGAGAGAGAAAGAGAATGAGAAAGATAGATAAATGGGGGTAAGTGGGGGTGCACCTACACCGACGGCGCCATCATTCCCCGCCAATTTTTTTTAGATGGTGGCTCCCTCTCGACGCTCGGCACTCGAACCATACCGTTCTTTCACCCTTTGCCTCCCTCATTCTCTCTTTCTCTTTATCGAGACGATATAAGTCTCTTTGTCGAGACACGCCAGGACTCGATTCCATGCTCCTGCCACTTTTTTCGGCAGAAGGGAACTCGGACGGACGACATAGGGCCGTTTCTACTTTCTCTTCCTGGCTTTCCTCCTTTTACTATCCTCGAGCTGCAATTGACGAGTCCATTACCTTTACGTAGGGACAGGAACAAAGTGATCCTGTTCACCTGGTTACACGAACGCTAGTGTCCTTTGGAAGAGAAATGTTTTCTTTCTTGCGAGAGCATACATTTCTATAGAACCCACGATTAAAATTATCTTTTTCATTATATAGCATATTCTGTTCACTTTGTAATTAATCATTTTTAACTATTAATTATATCTTCAACTTATACTTTTACTTATTAAGTCATCGTATTTTCATGTATTCCAATATTTTCTAACAAACTATATTTGTGGACATACACTTGCATTATACATGAATATAATTAGTTTGTATTCTTATAGTCTATCTTAATGAGTTAAGAAGGTTTCTCGACAAAGATCGAAGGAGAAGCCGATAAAGAGAAAAATACTTGGAAGGGGGATGGAAATAGTGGATCGCGGCGTGTTGCATCGTTCAACGCACGTGTGACGATGTGGAGAACGCATGCGCGTATTGACACGCGCGGATCGAACTCGTTCACGTATTAGTGGAATACGGGTTAGGTAGAATCGGTGCCGTGTGGAGCACGTGCGCTGCTCCACGTCGAAGGTATTCACGCGGCACTCTCTCTCTCTCTCTCTCTCTCTCTCTCTCTCTCTCTCTCTGTATCTCGGGAGGAGGAGGGAAAGTTAATAAGCAGTCGTCGGAAGTGACTGGACACGAAATACACGCGAGTTCGAGAGCTAGAAGGGGCGTGTGTTGAAAAATTAGTCTCCTTACAAAAAAGGCTCATTGAAAGGGAGCGGAAAAGTAGAAGGGGAAGAGATTCTCTGCTGGTACGGGTGGTGAGGGGGTTGAAGAGGGACTATAGGAGGTGGTCTGTCGGTCCTACGGAGATGGAACGCGCATAGAAAGAGTCGAGGGGATGAAAAAGTTACGGGGTGAGCCGGGAAATCGAGCAACGTAAATACGCGGCACGTTGCTATGCGCCGTAAGCACCCGCCCAGTCGACCCTCTTTACAAAGGGTGATCCGAAAGTAAGGTACGTGATACCGCCAAGTAAAAGGGAACGAATGAATAAATTAAGCCTCCGCCCGAGCGCCCAAGCGGAAGGGTCGCATGCACTGTCTCTTTCTCTTTCACTTTACTCCCACCCTTCTGCGAGAGTTACCATCACGACCGCCATTTTGGAGAACTTGGATCTTCAGCTAAAATAGACGAAGGTAATGGGTTCCGTTCGGTAGGAAGCGTCTATCAAGAATTTTCCTTCTTTTTTATGCACAACCGACACTCCAAAGTAACTCATTACATTTCGTTTTTTAATTTATCCGACGTTCAACATTTGATGCTCCGAGAGAAGATCTTTAACTTTTTCTATGAAAGAATTTAAAAGGGAATCACGTCGATAAAACCCCTATGAATATTCGTGACTCTTACATAGCTGCAGGCTCGCATCTATCCCAATAATACTGATTCGATCGGCGATGCGAGTTGTCATGAATTCGAAATGGTAAATAGCAATAATTAAATCGGAAGTCGACCGAATTCCGCGCGCTACGCCGATGAATTCGACGTAATCGCCGACAGATTAACCAATAGCGTCGCTAATCACTGCCTGGCACGACGGCACTGCACGCTAGTTTCGTTTTAGTAATAAATCGTAGTGATGTGTACTAAACGATAGGTTTTGGTAGAATTAAAAGGAAGTTTTGTTTTTACATGCAAGTATAATAATATTTAAGATAGTCTTGAAATTGCATTCATTCGATGATATATTGTAATATACTTAATAACTAAAAGGATCTCTGAATTTGTAATTAATTTTATGTTTGGATGATTTTAATGACGTCCGGCAGACTTAACATTTCATTCCTATCGAAAATACTCGTTCGAAGTTAAACCATTCGCATGATAAAACAAAAGCGTGCGATTCGTGCTTGTATTCATAATAAACGGTTGGGAACCGAAGGACAGAATTGTAGGGTCCTGGAAATTGGGGGAGGGAGAAATAGGGAGGAAGGAGGAGGAGGAGAAGAGAGTCGAGCCGCGAGGAGAGAAGGAAGGAGAATGACGAAGAGAACAACGACGAGGAGGAGAAAGATTCGTTTAATATCCAATTTCCGAGACGTCAATCCCTTAACAAATTACCATCTGTACCAACCTAAAGTCTATCTAACTTTCTATCTTTCTTTTCTGATCGCAGAAGGATGAGATTCCACGCTGTTATCATTGATATCAATTTAAAATTTGCATCTTGCGTTAGCGTTGCCCTTTGACGAGCTCACAAATCTCTTCGGTATTTGGCGTGGATAAAGAATCTAGTTCTCGTAGTTGGACCGTTTCATTTGCTGACTTATTATTGCCTCTGTGAAAAGAAATAAAAACGATAATCAGTTTCTAACATTAAATTACTTCTATGTTAATTTTAAGATGAGATGCAATTATTTTTATTCGAGTTTTCAAGAAAATGTAGATCTTACTTCCAATCTCATAATACTTCGTCTTTTTCGTTCTATCATCGACATTTGTCGGTTAGTATAGCTTGATAATAACAAAAAAAAGATTTTCATCGTACATTGAGGTACCGTCTCTACTCTGGTAAGTAAATTTTTAGTGGAAACGCATCATCCGAGGAACCGTCCATTATGCTCGATGTGAAGTGGAGGTATTTCGAGTACTCTATTCGCTTTCCTCTCTCTCTCCCTATGCTATTTAACTAAATACATTTCAGGAGGCTTTTATCTAAAGAATTATGAACGTGCCTGGAGAATTATATGGACTCACAAATGTCAAAGAGAATGATCGGAGAGAGTCCGAATTTAGGAAAGTCAAAAATCTTAATTAGGAATTTAATCTGCAAATAAAGTTATTTAATATTTTCGAAAGGTACTATGTAAAGTACGCATCATACTTTCACTTTTTCTCGTTTTACCATCATCTAACGAGCATTAAATTTTCATTCTCAAGTGGATTCTTTTGAGGATTGAAATTTTGGAGCGACGAATTCGTTCACGTTCTCCACGCAAGATTATTTTCCTAGAACGATAGAAGGATAGAGAAGAGTAGAGGAAACGTGCGAAAAAAATTACTCCAAGGATTTCAGGGAAGCGGCTTTGGATATAATCTTCGACAAAAACTTCGATCTAGTTATGCCTTTTTTCTTTCTTTTTCTCTCTTATGAAGAAGGGTTGAGAGAGAGAGAGAGAGAGAGAGAGAGAGAGAGAGAGAGAGAGAGAAAGAGAGAGAGAGATAGAGAGATAAAATGCATCGTGAGCTTTAGGGACGCTCTCTCTTATGGATATCTGTGAAACGGTCACTGATGGTAGGAAAAGTCGTCGTCCGGTGATAGCGAGCTCATTTGTTCGTAGGGACGTGCTTGCGAAGTAAAACTGTTGAAAAATGATATCCGAACGCTTGGGGGATCGAGTGAGGGAGAAAAATGTAAGAGTGAGGGAGCGAGAGAGAGAGAGAGAGAGAGAGAGAGAGAGAGAGAGAGAGAGAGATAAAAAAGAGGATGCATGAGAGAGAGAAAAAGAGAGAAAGAGAGAGGAAGAGGTGCAGACTCGGCCTCCTCATGGCCGTTAGAACGCGTTACCATCCATGTTCTCTCGTACCTTTTGGCCCTTCCCCTTTTCCATGCCGTACTTTTGCAATCTCATGTCGCATAGGATAGGAAATTCTATCCGTGGATTTTTCGTTCTTTCGTTTGCAGTAGCCGAACGTT
The DNA here is from genome assembly GCF_905475345.1 of Vespula vulgaris. Taxonomy (NCBI): domain Eukaryota; kingdom Metazoa; phylum Arthropoda; class Insecta; order Hymenoptera; family Vespidae; genus Vespula; species Vespula vulgaris. Next base: position 6,630,312 of record NC_066591.1, read on the forward strand.
AAAACGTGGATACCATTATTAAATGGCTTATAGCGTACGGGCTTAAATATTTTTCAGGAATATTTCAGTAAAGAATTCAACGTTTATCGTAAATATTCACACTTCTTTTTAAGAGATCTCTTCCATTTCTTATAGCACATCCGTTAGATACTTAAAAGAGTTTATATGTGAAAGAAGAAGTATCCGACATTGTTGGCTGTACCTTAGTAACATTGCCCGGAACATCGTTAACAGGACGGGTACACATTAATACCTCAAAGTACACCTCCTCCGTTTGGATGTAACAGAAATGGAAACCAGAAGCCCCCGTACACAGAATTCGCTTTGTACTTGGAAGACTCTTGATCGTCAAAAGCATTCTTTCGAGCGTGTAGAGAAAGGACCGTGGTAGGAGGATGCGTTGAGACTGAGGAGGATAAAGAGCGAGAGGCTGGGAAGAGGAACCGAGAAAAAAGAGAGAAAGATAGATAGATAGGTAGAGAGAGAAAAAGAGAGAGAGAGAGAGAGACATAGGAAGAAAGAGACGGAAGAATCTCTGGTAAAAAGAGCCGGACGAAGGTTAGATTAATGGTTGAGAAATGCAAATTGTCCGGTAACCCCGTAGACCGGCTGGGTGGCTGGATAACGCCGTCTCTCGGCCGCTTAGCAACCAGCAAAAACCCCTTAGAAATATATCGTAGGTCATTTCCCTTGCTAAACTCGAGGGAAAAAAAATGAGCGAGCATGGCTCTTGCTCGGCGTTCCAGACTGCAAGCTTTCCAGCTTTGGCATTCTAGCTTCGTAGCAGGTCCCGGTGGTAGCGACGAGGACGTTCAGAAAAGAGTACCAAACACGTATTCGGGAGCCAACAACTTTTTCACGCTATGAATCGTGTGCCTTCTCGCGAATTCAGCGCTGAAGCTACGGAATGGAAAAATGGCCGCGAATTTGTTTCGACCACTAGTGAGGGAGAAGAAGTGTTAAAGGGTGAGAGAGACTGAGAGGTAGAGGGAGTGGAACCTAAGGATGGGATTCGTGCGTTGCGGACAAAGAGGGTCGGATTGTTCAGGGTGGTTTATAGTTCAGTTTGGAGGGAGAAGGACTGAGGCTGGCCGACTTATCGATTAGGCTCGATCCATTTTGTTAAAATTCTTTTCTCGTTTTTATATGATTTTCTTTATTTACGATTGATATTCTGGTCCCATATGTCGCATGTATAAGTCATCTGAAATTATAATTATGATTTGGTTGATTCATGTTTTGTTTATTCGTTTTAATCATTAGCGTTGGTGAATCTTGAGTAACTTACCTGCGGCATATGCAATATATACAGTTTACTTTTCGCTTTCTTGATGCTTATTATTCTCATGTATTTCTATGGAAGGTATTTGCTTTGATCTTGAATCAGCTGAGAGAATGTTGGATTATGGAGAGTGGTCTAAATACTTCTAGGTCGGGATTAATCGGATCGATCGATTGAGTAAAGAGAATTTTTATTAATAAATGTACGTCCTAGAGCTTTTTTTTCAAATGGAACTGGGTTTAAATCAACTTGATGAGAAACATTCATATGAAATTGAATATTTTTTTTGTTTCATTATGTGATCTGATATTATTAATGATATAAATCAATAGAAATGTTAAATTTTTTAATGATTATAGCGACGTGAAAATCGATGAGATCGTAGAAGAATGAAGTTTTTATGAAAATCATAGAAGGAAGAAATTATTCGCGTGAAGAAACTCATGTTTGCCATTTCAGTTGCCTATCTTAATTCATTTTAAGATTCATTAAAGATTATTGCTAATATTATAGATATAAAATGAATTTAAACAGCCAATGTAAATTTGTTCATTCACTTTTTTGTAAAACTATTCCGCGAAAGATCGCAGCGTTGGCGAGGGAGAAAGGTATATTGACTTATACCACTTACGTGTAGACGAAAGTACAAGCGCAACGAATGTTATTGATTTTTATCACTGCTTCTCCACGCGTTACAATGGTATATTTCTCGTGGTAAACACTGTACGGATATATCAAACAAACGAGCGGCTGATCGTTAACAAAAATGCTTCTGCTCTGCAAAAATCTGCATATAGAAAATAGAAATAAGAATAAAAATGAAGAAATTTTTTCGCAACACTTGTTAAAAAGCGATCAGAAAAGTTTTAATGAATAATCGATTAACGATAAGATCCGTAAGAAAATGAAGGAGTTTAATGTGAAAGAATTTATCAAGCAGAGAATGAGTAGTGAAATCCGTAAATCATAAGCGAGCCAAGGTCTCTTGATTGCGTCACGAAAGGACGCAACTCGGGGTCAACCTGTAGCACCCCTTCGGCAGAGTAGTGGCTATCCATCGACGTCGGCGCGTCTCGATCGTTCGGACATTGTGTCAACCGTGTCACTTTGACTGTATACATCGGCGTATTCTCATCCCACCCGCCATTCCTCCGCATTCACCGATACATTCGTTTCTTTTCGCGTGTATTCGCTTTGGCGTACAAGTTTATTAATCTTTTCCTACCGACCTAAAATTCGATAAAAATCATAAAGTCAATAATACTTTAAAAGGAATTTTCTTTTCAGCTATTTTATGAAAGCATTATGTAAATTGTCTAATCATAAATATGAAATATTCTATAAAAATATAATGTCTATTAATTTAGTTATTTCAATTACAAGGATAATTGCAATAGAAGAATAGGTCGATCGGAGAAAAATAGTTCATGTAAAATTGGCGATGGTAGTACCAAGGGAGTAACATTTTTGTATAATAATACAGGAAGTAGCGAAAATGGCGAAATAGGAAGTTTCCAGTACCAGTATTTCGCAATTAACGTGCTCCTTAATCCTCCTGGTGAAGGCAAAAATATTTTCCCTGGAAGGCACTACTTCGGCTCGTTCTTTCCTACGGCGGACATTTTGCGAAAGTTGAGCTTACGTCCGGCAAAATGGTATTAACGCCCGGTCGTTGGTTTAAACTTGCTTCGTTCTACTTGCTCGATTGTTAAAAAGACATATAGATATATACATATATTTTACTTTGTAGTTACCTTAAAAAGTACAATTTATTGTCTATTATTTAACGTAGAAAATAATGTTGCTTCAATGGGAATGGGAGTGTAACTAAAAAAGTAAAAAAAAGAAAATAAAATAGATCTATTTATACGACGAGTATAAATAAAGTTCCTTTATTTCAGACGATTAAATTGCAAATATTTCTAGCAATAGTATCTTATCGATAACGTCAGCGCGTCCATAACACGCGCTGACCAACCGCATAAATCTCTCTGGGTTGTTCTTGAAAATGGGAGTCATAGGAGAGTAATAAAAAAGTCGAGGGAAACGAGGCTTCTCCGAGGCGAAAGTACGAAGGGAAATGAAGAAAAAAGGTTGGGAGGACGAGAAGTGGGATACACTTATTTTCATTCTCAGTCGGAAGAGAAAGAGAAGAGGAGAGAGAGAAAGAGGAGAAAAGAGAAAGAAAGAGGAGAACAGAGAGAGAGAGAGAGAGAGAGAGAGAGAGAGAGAGAGAGAAACAGAGAGAGAGAGAGAGAGAGAGAGAGAGAGAGAGAGAGCGAGAAAAAGAAAGAAAGAGGAAATCCTAGTGGAGGAGGACCACGTAGTCTCATTTGTTACCCTTAATGTCCTCGAGCCTCGTTCTCCGGTGCACCCTCTGCCGGTCGTGGATCTTACGAGAGGGTGAGAAAGGACCAGTGTGAAAGGGACCAGTACACGTATGCACTCTCCACGTGCTATCACCTATTTCTCACCCTCTCATCCTTTCTCTCTATTCGCCTAGGATTTCAGGAATTCCTTGTCATCTATACACAATGTTGGTATGCCGATAGTTTATGACGTCATTGGTCACCACTGTAATAATTTTCTTTTCCTTTTATTTTAATTTACGAGTAAAAACATTTTTTAAACATTTCTTTTTGTATAGATTTCTAAATCTATTCTGTTTTATATATTTTATATACGTATTTTATATATTTCTATGTGATATATATATATACACAATTAATATATAATATACATACAATTAAATGTATTTCAGTATGATTTTCTGAGAGGGTCTGTTTGAAAATGGATGAAATAGGAGTTCCTCGAGAGAAAGTTGCCGAAGTAATTAACGATTACCAATCAACAGCTTCCACTTGGGTTAGCTCGAGGATGGGAGTCAGGAGGGTTCGCACAGCTTCAACGAGGGAATCGGAGGAAGGAGGAGGAGTGGATGGAGACCGAGAAAGAGAAAGAGTGGACGATGTGTGGTCGTTCGCTAATATGAATGTCCTGTCAGTAACAGCGGCTCCTTGCCAAGAACGTACCGCTTGCTAATAAGCCCGCTTGAAGGGAATATTTACGAGGGTGAAAAAAATATCGCGCGATATCCCCAACCTCCTTTCTTCCTTCATCATCTCCGATAGGTACTTCGGATATACAGAAAGAAAGAGGGAGGATGAGCGCCAATTGATTTTCTCGATATCAATTAGAGTCTGACTCGAGCGAGGTTCCTCTTCTTAGATCCTCGAAGGAAATTAATTGGAAGGACTTATAAGCAGCATATTCGATTTATTCTGACCAATGACAGTTTACGTTTTTATATCAAATGCACTGCGATCAAGCTTTATTGGAAGTAAAATTTTTAATTGGCGTACATTTAATGATATATTTAATATATTTTAGAAACAGATATCTATAAATTTAATTGTAGATCATATTGTATTTTTCATAAAAAGTCTCTTTCTCTTTCTCTCTCTCTCTCTCTCTGTCTCTCTCTTTAGAAACTTCTTTTAGAAAATATCTTTGCTGTCATTTATTGTACGAACTTATAAATATAATTATGAGAAGTCGATGTTTGTTATTATTAATGAACGTACGGCTTATCGACGTGAAGTAATTTATATCGAAATTAGATCTTGCCACGTGTTCGATCATTTAAAAGACAAAATATAAAATACGATCGTAGTAATTATACGAAAGTGAAAAGTAATATTGGTCGATCGGTGATTTAGTCACCTTTAAAATTTATGAACATTTAATAAATAGTACAGTACCATTATTGCTCGTTTATCGGAATATGTTTTTCATGAGAATATTCATTCGTGTAACTCTTTAGCTATCTATGCAGGTGGTAATAGTGATTGTGATCGGACCCTTTTGTAATGATAAAGTTAACTCAAAGAGGCAACCTTACTCTCGATATTCTCGTATATCAAGAAAAATACGTGCCTGTATTGTTCTCGCCTCACGTTTCCTTGCGATATAAATTACATGAATTTTCGGCCACATACGCGAACCCCTCTTTCGATTTATCAATAAACAAAAAGGAGAGAGAGAGAGAGAGCGAGAGCGAAAGAGAGAGAGAGAGAGAGAGAGAGAGAGAGAGAGAGAGAGAGAGAGAGAGAGAGAGAGAGAAAGAGAGAGAGAAAGAGAAAGATCCGCATTGTCGTGGCTGAGTTTCCCGAAAACCGCTGGGCGTTTCTCGTTTCTTTTTTTTCTTCTCTTTTTTTTCCTTTTTTCTTTTCATGTAAATTTTACTGCGCAGCGGAAGGAGGCCTAATTTTTTTCGCAAGGGCGGTTCCCGCCGCCATTTTGTGCGGCTGAAAGGGTCGCCCGGAGCCCTTGAATTTACTCTAATTACTTTCCCGGGATATTACGGCTCTGCAAAAATGTTATTGATAACAACGGCTTGCTCCATGCGGATTCTATAGCTTTTTCTTTTTTTTTTCTTTGTAGCCACGATGGTAGTTGTAAAACGATTATTTGTAATTTCGTAGAATTATACGAATTACATTAGCAATTACGTAGCCACATTCGAAGTGAAGATAATGAACGTGTCTTTCTCTTTCAGATCTCTCTTTGTCGGTTGAAAATGATTTGTTTTATCGATTATTTTCATCTCACGTTTCTGTCACTGATAGCATATAGAAACACACAAACGTTCCTTATTATATTATAAATTTGATTCGTCTGATAACGTCATTGTCTTTTGTATAGGTATGAGTGAATGAATTTTCATAATTATTATGTTTATTATCGATTGTGTATATGTTTTCTTGCAAATAATTAAGTTAAAATGGCAATTTCTTTAGTATTTTATAAGTGATATCTTCTTATGATTCTATAATGTTATTTAATTTTTAATAAATAACTGTATAATTATGATACAGTTTTAAAAATATTTTTTCATGGTTTTATTGATCTTAAAAGTTCATAAAGTTAAACACGTTTCAACCACCACATTGATCACTTTATTATTTATTAAAGGTCAATTAATTATGTATTGCAATATATATAATTTAAAATGAGTATTTTGTAATAAATTTTTTTATATTTTTTAAGCTTTCGTCCGGGAAAAATACAATGGTAGTGTCGATGAATGAACGCTGACCGTCGGATAGGCGCCATTGAAGAAGACATTTTGTTTCGTCGTTTCGAAGCACAAAATTTGCGAAAATCTTTGTTAATAAACTCAATTTTTTCTTAATTAATACCAAATATGTCAATACTGTAATTATAAGTAGTTAAAAAAACCTACTTTTATAGAATATTAATTTTTCATTGTTTCTTTCGAAATAAAATACAGTTACCTTATGTTACAATGATAAAAGATCCATAAAATAATAAAAAATATATTCTTTTAATTATCATTAACAAACTAAATTTTTTCTAATTGTGTACCTTGAAGTTTCGGGATTGTTACATTTATTGATATTTTTGTAACAAAAGTAAAAAAGAATAGAGATGATACATTTTTAAAGATTTTGTTAAAAAAAATCAAGAAACAAATTTTTAAATCTATTTTAAAGATACCGATGCGATTAAATTTCCCGTGCTTTACGAATAAAGAAAGGAAAAAGGAAAAGACGAATATAGTATGTGAATGGATAAAAGATTGGAAAAGAGATCTACCTCTAATCGCGGCACATTAAATTCATCCTCCACAGTTCATCGATCGACTGTTATATTGATATAATCGCTCGGGTAATGGAGCGAACGAATCCATTTTCTGTAACCACGGTTCTTCGATCGACCAAAGTCAATACACAAATACCGTGATATACACCTGTGTACGCTCGGTTTGATTCATTATTCCGATAGCTTTAAATGGAAAAGGAAAAGAAAAATCGTAAGTATAAAATGTAATTGTCTAGAAGAATGAATACACTAGTGCAATAAGTTAATTGTGAATATGTATTATAAATAGGTATTATATATTTACGTTATAAAAGTGAAATTACGTTAAAGTGAATTACGTTAAAAAGTGAATTAGACTTATGTAGTTAAACGTTACATATAAGTATGAAATATAAGATGAATCTGATTAATACATAAAATTTACCAAAGCGTGAAACTATCTATACGTTGTTGTAGTATTGCAATTGATCGGACTATGGGAGAAATTCGGCATATAAATTATTTTACTTGCTATTTATCGGCTTACGATACTTCGAATAGAAGCACTAATGTTGTTGCACGTGTAACGACACAGATTAATCCGGTTTGTCGGTAGTATCTCGATCGTGAGTAGAATCATCAGTTACATATACATGGTTCTTCATGTAGTCTACGATTTTTAAAGAATGATCTGTATCAATGAAAAATCTCGACAAGATTTTTATTCTTTTCGATTGTTTATCGATATCAATTATTTTTTATTTTCAAAAGATAATTTTTTACTCACATCTTTTTTTTCATAGAGAATTCTCCTTTCACGATTGAAACTGTTTAGTAACGATTGAAAATGTATGGTAAACGTTTACCTGGTTACGTCCTGTTAGTTACAAAAATAATTTTATGCAAACTTATAAGTCTTTCTAATCTCACTGATTTAACACATCTCGTTATTTTGTGTTCCCCTGTAAAATTGATCAATCGAAAAAGCGATACGTTAAAGTATCGATGAATAACCAAAGATAGGAAACCTGGCAGTTTCGAGAGCGTTACGGTTAGCCGATTCGACGAGAGAGAAATCGATAGAAATCAAGATTATTAGATTGGACGTTGTATTGTGGACGGACAAGCGATCGCTTCCAAGTTCCAATGTGGTCCACAAGAATTCGATATCAGCAACAACTTCCTGGCCTATCTCTTCCTCACATGATACGGATTTCATCGAACCTATTCATCGTTCTAGTACAATGTGACTACGGTCAAATCTTAAATTCGATTTCCCATTGATTTGAGTATACGTCATAATTACAAATTTCACACGAGAGTTAAAAATAATTTTGACGATAAAAGATCTATTAATTATTTAGTTCGTTTTGTATGAAAGATGGTATTTCTAAAAAAATAAAGAGCGATCAATTGATATCTCAACCGGTTATCTAGATATCAGGATGAGAGAGAGAGAGAGAGAGAGAGAGAGAGAGAGAGGGAGGGAGTGAAGGAGAGAGAAATCGAAAAATATTTGGTATATCGATGGAACGGTCCTACTGACCCATGTTTCACGCGCGATGCATTGAATCGAGCCCTCCCATTGTTCCCCGATCACTGTGCTCCTAACCACGCGGGATTTTCCAATCACACGCGCTGATCCCGAAGCGCGGCTACGCTTAGGTTAATTCGAAAACGACGAACGGATGGCTACCTCGAAAAAGCGGACTGGGGATACCGTGAAAGACAGAGAGAAAGAGAGAAAGAGAGAAAGAGAGAAAGAGAGAGAGAGAGAAAGAGAGAGAGACAGATAGACAGAGACAGAGAAAGATAGAGTGAGTTTGTGTGTTTGCTGGAGGGAATATCGTGGAGGCCATCGTTGAGGATGGGTAATCCTTCGAGGAATACGACTCGTCCAGGATATTTCGTTGTTCTCCGGAGGTCTCTCAAACCCTGGGAGGGGCTCGAACGTTGGACTCCAGGACGCAGTGCCGCATAATAAGCATTATCCCTCCCGTTATAATCGTGCGATCGGACGCTTTCTCTTGTCCAGGGCTGCGCGTTCTCTGGCCCTTTGTTTGCGGAGATGCTTTTTCGGGGAAAATGTGCGTGAGAGAGAGAGAGAAAGAGAGAAAAAGAGAGAGAGAGGTGGGTGAAAGATGGAGAGAAAAAAGGGAGAAGAGACACAGGAATCGAGAGAGAACGAGATAGATAGAAACCAACTCCCCCCCTAGAAACGAAAACGACGACGAATGCTAAACGATCCCTCAACCTCAGGCCAACCCTCGGCAACCCTCTTTTCCTCGTGTTTCTCCACGTTGTACGGCTTCGCTGATAGGGCAGAGCTCCGGCCTACGTCGTTGATGCGAGTCTCATCGCAAAAGATGGCTGCTCTGCCCTCCATTGTCCCGCCCGTTATGGTTAGGCACTTTGAAATATTATGCTGGTTGTATACCATCATCATCTTCATCGTCGTCGTCGTCGTCGTCGTCGTCGTCGTCGTCGTAGGTAGTTCGACCGTGAGATTTGAACGAATCGTCCTACAACGACAATGAAACGATATCGTTGAGAATGTCACCTACGACGATGATCATAGCGACAACGCCGTACTGTAGGAAAGTGGTCCCTTTGTCGGCGAACTTTCCTTTCGGTTAATTTTTAATTAATTTTCAGCCCCTTCAGTGCAGCGTCCATCAAACCATTTTACGCTTTTACAACCCTCTATGTTTTTCTCAGTGTGTCAGATTCTATTTTCTTTCCTTACTGTTCTCTCTATTTCTTCATCTTTGTTATTTCTGTTTGATCATAATCAATTTAGTCACTATATGACCTTCTATTTCTGAAATATTTTTTTCTTAACACATTTTGTACCTTTTTTTGTTCTTTTTGTTCTTTTTGTTTTCAAAAGAATCAATGAGACCCTTTCAAGTTTGCATCGATATTACCGTTCCGTTCTCGATTAGCTCGCCTCGAAGCCCGATGGATTCAGGTAACGTCGTGGCTAGCTCACTATATGACTCGTTACTTCGTCGTGGTGCCGCTCACGCTTGACGTTTGCAGAGCTTTCTCTCTCTCTCCGTGTGCCGGCACGATGCCGATCGATCGGATTAGCTCGGTGCGATGAACAGACCGAGAGAAGCGACCGATCGAACGACCTAACGATCCAATCCTGTATTCCGGAAATCTTTCATTGAGTCGCCTAAACGCGATCGATCACGTTCACGATTACGTTCCGAGTATCTACCAATTCGAGTCAAAGCAAGCATTTCTTTTTTCTCTTTTTTTTCTTTATTTTTTGTTTTTATAAACGAATTACACCTGAAACGATCGAGCGATGAAAAATACCGATAAACTTTTTGATTTGTTTTCGATAAATAAATAAATGCGATTATCGCTTTGAGATCAATCTATATTCCCAACGATTCTCTTTTTCTTTTTTCTCTGTTTTTATAAAAATTCACTTTCAGAAATGAATCGTTCTATATTCCGTATCGTTGCGCGGCTAGCCCGAGCGCTGAATCGTCGTTCGATCGTTTGTCCGTCTTGTTTGTTATTTTGGTGTACACGTTCGAGCTGGTAGCACAGTTGCTTCGAAGACTTGGAGATGATCGAACGTGTTGCGATTTGTTCACGTATTTATGTAACGTTTTGGTGAAAATTCCAACGAAATTTTATCACCCTTCAACGTTTCTAACGTTTGAGATACGACGATTTAGTGTATTAGAGAATATCACGTGTAATAATGATGTCAATGGATGTCGTTAATTTCAAGGATAATAATGAGAAGCTCGATGTTAGTTAGAAGGTAAGATTTATCTTGAGTATTTTGAGTATACATGTTTCATCAGTTGAATTTAATTAATCAAGGCGAATGATCATCGATTATATACACAAGGACTTATAGAGATCCATTTGGAACGTACGAAGCGGTAAAAATTATTCTTTGCAACTGTTCATGCAATCGTTGTGATTTTTACTTTCTTTCACTTTTTCGTTCTTTTTCAGCGTTTTTATTTTTCATTCAATTTTTATTACCGCACTCCATGTTAAACCATTATCAATTTGTGTACCTACACCGATTAAATGAGGCCCATATGGTACGCACTCTTTCATATCCGACGTTCGTAGATCGACCTTTCAGTAAATTTCGTCGAGATAGATCGATTACATAGATCAAAAAAAGGACAAAAACAAAATCGTCGAGAAAAAGTGGACGAGCTCGTTTTTTCCGAAGGCGATCGAGGACATTTGTATTCGCGTGACTCCGCTTGACACACACACATCTACCTGTCTTTGTTTGCATTTATGCGTTCGTGTGTGCATATACGCGTGTGTTTGTGTATCGTCGTGTATCGTACGCTCCGGATCAGAATCGCAGGTACTGTTACGGAATTACGCGTGCTACTGTGTATAGGCCACAGTATTCTCCCTTTATCGACGCGTTATTGCCGATAGGTCGACTGTGTTGCATTTGTATGCGATCGTGTGAGTCGTACGCTTGCGTTTCAAAGTTTTATTTACCTAGTAATGTTTTCGTTCCGCTTCTCTCTCTCTCTTTTTTCTTTTTGTAGATTTGTTAAGAATCTCACAAGTTCATTTCCTCGAGATCTATTTATAATATTTTAGGATTCATAGGAATTTATTTTTAATATACCTATCGATTCATTAAGATTACATTATTAAGTATTATTATCTGATATTTAATGTGGGTTTTAGATTATCAAATGGCGTTTTGTCGCGAGGGAAAGTAAACGACAAGAAAAAAGAATGACCATACACTCGTCTTCGAAGTATTTTAAATAAATCGTAGGATAGTCGACGATTAGTTAGGATTATGATCGCAATGGGTATATCGATAAAACGTGAGCGTTAATGTCGAAGGTTATACGGTATAGGTTTATCGAAAATAAACGGTGAAAATCGTTTAAATTCCTGTATATCGTGCTTGCCCATATTGAGCTGGTAATCGATTATTCGAAAAAGAAGAAATATTAGCGGTCATTCGATAATAATTCAGTGCAGCTTAATGTAGGAGGTACTTTATTGCTAATATGTTCATTAACTTTTCCATGAAGGTTATAATTTGTGTACATGTACAGGATATACCTACATTCATACATATGTACATACATATGCATCTATATAAAGCGGAAAAGATCATTGCCACATTTCATCAGAAGTAACAGAACGATGTTGGATTCTATTTTATCCATTCAAAAGGAATTTTTGATTGACACCGAAACACTGAACGACAGAATATCGAGCGATCCTGTTAGATAGGAATAGTGTGCAATTAATTACGAAGTTCATTACAAAAGAAGAGAAATAGCTGAGTCTTTTACAATGAAACGTCTGATTTGCCATCTATAAAAAGCTTAATTTATGTGACACACAGCACAAACATACATTTACACACGATGTATGAGAAATTGCGGCCAGCTCGGGTTACCTTTCGCCTTGATCGATTTGCAGTTTCCCTTTCACTCTCTACCAACGAATCAACACCGATACGCATATGTATCTACGTAACTACGTTCAATGATACATCTCTAGTTATTTATTTTAATTTACAATTTGCACTTCGAATAATAAATATCGTTAGAACCAAACAAATGAACTGGCGTTTCCGAGAAAAAAGGAACAAAAAATAATCACGATACAATTTATGGTGTATCGAATGTATAATAATATCGAGTTTCGATTAGTTCGTTTAAGTCGTCAAACTAATGTGTATCAATTAGTCGCATATTTTAATCGAACGATTAAAGCACGAATATATTTTAATGTACAATATTTGAAGGTAACTGATAATATCAAGGACGAATACATTTCAAGATAGCGATAAGCTTACAGCGATAAGCTCACAACGATAAGGTTCAAGAGTTCGATGAAAATGGAGGAAAACGAGAATGAGAAAAGAACAAAGGGATGGAAAAGTGACCCATCTATCTCGCGTGGAAGAAATCGATAAAATCAGTCATAATCCTCAACAATTATGGTATCTGGCCTCCCTTATCTTTTACGTGGAACGAATTTTTTCACAAATTCGATCCGATTTCTTAATAGCTTACTTGAATAAAATTTCTATGAAAAAGTTTTCGAATGGTGTGATATACAGTACATACGTACTGTATGTGCACCTAACTAACTATATACGTACATGATTGTGCAAATATGTGCGTATATCATTTACGCTAATATCACGGGTTATTAAATAGTAGAAAAATTGGAAGAAGGAATAATCGTTAGCGTGGATAAAATAAAATATAATAGAGAGTCGTAGGTACACGATAGCTGGCTAATAAGCAAAAATCGGTAAAACTATATGAACTTGCTTAATTATTAATGCGTATTATTCATGAATCTTCAAGGCGACTGTGAACGAACGTACGATAATGAAACATAAGAAAATTACTTTCTATTGTTATATTAAAAAGTCTATATTGGTCGAAGAGAAACTTGAAAAAATTTAGAAAAAAGGTGATACAAGTTATTAAATTTGCTTGCTTTTAACAGGTCATGAGATAATTAATATAAGTAGTTTAATGAACTTAAGCATCATATGCAACGATTTATTATAATATTATCAATATTTTTATTAACAAGTTCGTTAGATTTTGTTTGGTGTTAGCGACTATACAACTTGATTTAATCAATATCCCACGCCACGCTATATAGAAAACGATGGCTTTTTTAGACAAAAATATAAACAAATTAAAAAAAAGTAAAAAGAAAAATGAAAAATAAAAAAAAATCAATAGCTTTTACCTAAACTTTCACTGAACGATACTCGTGCATACATATTTATGGCTTGTCTTCGATATATTTTACACGTATGCGCTTTAAAAATAAAATCCATGCGTCGCATGTCTTTACAATATACAATTTCATAAACACGGATCGAACCATTGAATAATATTTTTCAAGAAACGCCCACTGGTAGTTTCCTGTAGATTATACATATTTGTTACCGCGAGTGATATTTTTTCCCATTGCGTTAAATAAACATGATCGGTGATGAGTAATATAAATTTTAATTCGGATCAAACAGTCTAACTCAATATTCGCGATCATTTGATAGTTTTAATCGATTTTCTAGTCTGACGAATAATCGTAGTTTTATTATAGACCGATGGTAGTCGAATTCGAGTAAATATACTTGTTTACAAACATTGTTTAAATTTAATAGAAAAAAAAGAATTAATTTTTTACAAGCGACAAGGAATTTCACCATTTTGATGTTTTATTCCGTTTAGTGAATGTCAATGAATAAGTAAGTTTCAGAAACGTGTAACTATCACGTTAACGAGTAACGTTTAATGAGAATACATAAACCGCAAAACATTTATAAGTTCGTTATAAATATTTTAGAATGTTTGAGAAACAAATTCCGAGAAACTTTCGCCGACGGCTGTGACAGAATATTTTTCAGTGCCGCCGGCGAGATTCTAGGCTGACAGTATTCCGCATTAACATTAGTTTCGTTAACTGACTTATTTTCTTGAATAGAACGAGATGATGTCATTGAAAAAATCCAAAATACTTCTATTTTTTTCCTACATTGACGACTTGAAATATAGGGACATTTGAACTTATGAAGGAATAGCGCTCTTTAAATAAACTTTTGTTTTTAATCAAAACAAGTGCGTTCGATCTGTCAAATTCATTCTTTATAAGTTTTTCGAAATGTATAAACAAAAAAATTTATAATAAACTAGTCCAGAATATGGTTCAACGCAAATTGCGTATCCGACGGTAGATAGGTACGTGAAAATAAAAGAGAACATATTTCTATAAAATTTTTATCGTGGAAAATATTCCTGTCAATCAAAAAATACTCTTTCCGAAGTGAAGCTTAAAAGAAAATTATTTTCGCATTATTCTACAGTCCCTTTATATTTTACAATTCACTTTGCTAACTTTTTAATTTTCAAAACTATAGTATAGTCGGAATATTACTTATTGTCACTTTGAATGAAATGTATCATTTATTTTAGAAAATTGACTTGCTTTTTGCAGTTAAACCGAAGTGAGTGTTTTTTTTATCGTTCTTTTTCCTTATTTTTTTTCTTTTTTCTTTATATATAGTAAAATAAGCCGATTCTGACAAATAAATCTTACGCGTGTGTATTTCCCGAAGAAACGATCTTGCGCGTTTTAAAGAAGTTATCAAAGTATTTGAATTAGGACACGCGGAGAAAATGGACGAGGCTCGTAAGGTCGCCATAAAAATACGGTGATTTCAACCGACGGCAAGCGCAAGTTCAGCTTTCTTCTCGCGTATCGATTCGCCTCCATTTTTTCCCATGTAAAATGGAAGACATCGAGAGACGAGTTAAAAGGAAGGGTTAAAGGAATATTTTTTTCCATAAAAATTGAATTGAATCTAACTACTTATCAAAATATTGTCGTCGCGCGATTGAGCAGGCAAAATTTCGTTGATTTTTATCACCAGAAATTGAGCATAAATTATTACGATCCTTTTACATATTCCGTGTTTATAGATTAGGAATCAAGTTCAGTGAAAAAAAAGAAAAGAAGAAGAATCCATATTTTCCGATCCATTTCAATCGATCTATTTTCTTGTGATAATGAGAGAAAAAGAGTATATGATTTGAGGTATAAGACAAACATTTATAACTGAGAAGAATTTATCTTCATAATGTATCGTGTTTGAAACAGGATGGATATAAAAAGGAAATCGAGAGGAATCAAGAGGAAATCCATAATCGAAAAAAAGCGCGGGTATAACCTTCGGGCTAGTAGATAGCAGAGAGCTCTTCTTCACTTTATCCGTGATCAGAAAGTGAAAGGGAATCGCACTTTCGGTTATCGATGGGAAAACGAAAACGTGGACTACACTTCGTCGGTGCCGCGTGAACGGTGGATTTTTATACGCTCTGGGTGATATTAATTGGGCCGTATTGTACCGATGGAAATTCAGATTAATCGAAATAAACAACAACAGTATACACATATGATATTTCTATGTGGGTACGTCGAGCAATACTGTCGGAGATATTTTGATAAATATATTGAATTGTATCGATCGATCGATCAATTTTAACATTATAAATACAGGAGAAGTTGAATAATATTTTTCTCTTATTGTAAGAAAGTAAAATAGGAATAGAAAAAACTGATTGTTAAGAGAACGTATTGAATGATAAAAGGATGATGTTATCTGTAAGGTTCGACCTTTTAACGATCTGGTAAAATGATATCGGTACAAAATAGATATACGAAGCCTGAACGGGACCTGTTGAATTTTTCAAAACCACTGAGAGTTATATACGTGATGATAAAGTCCATGTTAAAGTCATTATTTTCTCGAGAAAAGACAGGATATTGACATCTCTATAAAAGTCCTGTCAAATGCCGATGACTCTTGAACTTTTACAAAAAAAAAATTTCAGGATTTTTATCACGTACCGATTATCGAACGGTCGACGTCATTGACGTTATTTTTATAATCTAGAAGTATAATTTGTTCTCCGAGTCGAATCCAATGTTGAAATTCAGATAAAAAGAAGAAGAAAAATATGCAGAATAAAATTTATCTTGATGGAATTGAATTATAATTGATTCGAATCTTACGAAGTTATAGCAATTTGATGTGCAAAAGTGTTTTATTACCATGAAATCCTCATTTGCTTAATTTTTCGAAAATTTTTCTGCACGAAACTATTAAAAAAAAATTATTGAAATAGCACTGTTGTAACACTGATCTATCACTTTAACGAAAGAATATTGAACCATCGCGGAAATGATGATCGGTTGGTTAATAACTTGATAGAATATTTTTAATAGACAGGAAGAGAACGTACGATCCACCGAGATCGACGAATATTTTGGACTGAGAAGTATGTCATGTGAGTCCCAAGTTTCGTGGGACCGTGAGAATATTCTCCTGTGGGCCGGCCAATCGCGAACAGTGGCTAGAACGAGTTCGTCTCCTCTTCGTGGGGGATATGCTGGAGCACCTCTACCTATAAAACGGACTACTATACACTACACATACTACTCGCATACATGATCACATAGCTAGGCGAAACTTGTACATGTATAGATTATTTTTAGAACTCAGCTCGTTACAAATCAGAGATTCATTTTGAACTTATAATGATTCTTTTTTTCTTTTTTACACTTCGTTCTTTTTTTTTGAAATGTGAACCAGTTAATATAGTTGATATAGCACGAATAATAGTTCTTTGACCATGAATTTTGAGAGAAATTATAAAAAGAATGTTATGAAGAAGGTAAAGAAAATTTTCTTGTATTTGTTAAAAAAAATATTCTGTGATTCATCGTATTCGTATAATCCCTATTGAGTGAAGAGGTAGTGGGAGTGGGAGCAAAAAGATGCAATACAGATTTCGGAATATTTGTCGTGCATGTAAAGCAAATATTAATAAAACGTAATATCTTCTGATGTGAGTGTATGAAAACGCAATAGGTGAGCCGGAGGCGAAAAGTTCGTTGCTGACCTTTCTTCCTTCCGTTTTAATATTGGAATGGTAAAAGAACGTTCAACGAGCGCATGGTCACCATGCTTTCCGCACAATGATTTTCGTTATGAGCAATTCGTAATCAAGACACAGTTTTGGTAGATCGACGAATTGCGCTATTAATCGTTAATGCGAGCGCATGGTTTTATCATCGAGAAACAGATTGGCGAATATCACATTTCTATCTATGTACTAGTAAACGACACGTTGATCGATAGCAATTAAGAGATAAAAACGTTAATGAGGAGAAATTAAGGTAGTTATAGTAATGATCCTAATGCCAATAACGATAATTTTTTACTTATACATTAAAATATATATCTAAATAATACCTATAAATATATATTTTTATAGATATGTACTTTTTTTTTAAATATATTTTCTATGCTATAGAATATTTTACATTTCTGCAAAGAATTTTATTTTTTAGAATTTTCCGCAAAGTATTATAGTTATTAATCTTGGTATATGATCTTAGTATAAATAATTAGCATAAGTATTTAACATACTTCAGGTAATTCAACACAATTTTGAGAGAATCAAGGCTTGTGTAACTAGGTAATTTTATGAAATAGATTGAAACTACTGCGAATGAAATTTCTTCTCTCTGTAAAACGCATGTACGTTCCATATTCTGTTTTTATTTTTATTTCTTCGAAAAACAAAAGCTCATGCATACAAATATCTAACGATATGCCAGACACGAGGAGAGTTCTGGCATTTATATACAACGGAAATGCCCAAGGCGAATGCGTTTGATGCGGGATTTTCGGTTTTACACGATATGCTCGTGGAATTTCGATCGATTTCACTGAAATTGGAACTTGAACCATTATGCCAACGATTGGATAATGCTGTTCGAGACGCCAGCTAGGTATGAGAACCTCTCGAATGGACGGTATAACACGTTTCTCTTGTGAAGAAACATCTGGCCGAGTCAGCAAGACCCTTTTCTATCTTCTTCGTCTTATTTATTATGCATCCTATTTTATTTGTACGATCAAGTCCCCAGCTTTATCATTCACTCGTTAATTTTATGCGGAAATATTCTAACTTTTTATGTATTAATGTGAAAAAAATTTGAGAGATTATATAGAATTTCTCTTAACTAAATGAGTGCTGCGTCTCCTAAAGGAATTTCCTTTTCCTCGAGCTGACAAAAATGGCGGAAAGAAAAACAGCCTCGCCGACGTAATTTAATCACTCTTCCTCTTTCTCTTTCAAAAGACAGAAAAGCAACTACGCCGGTATCTTTTTATTATTTCCTTGTTTTACAACGAGTCAAACAAGTTACTCCGATGTTCTAGCTTCGTCGAGACTTTTAACGGCACGCAACTGAAAATGGTGGAAAGCGACGCGTAGCGCTAGTAACGGTCGTATAAATTCCGCGGAATTGCCCGATGCTCGTTTGTGATGTGTGTCAGCTCAGCCGGAGAAAGAGAGAGAGAGAGAGAGAGAAAGAGACAGAGAGTATGAAAAAAAAGGAAACGATCGGTCGTCGGTTGATAGAAGAGGGGGTATAAGGGAGGAAGGGTGAACGGAACGGAGTGGAAAGTTGAAGAAAAACCGTGGCGGTGTTTACTGGAACCGGTCGTGGAAAAACTTTTCAGACGGCGGCTTTTGAATGGTCGTCGATCGTTCGGCGAACTCTGCTAGTTCGTTTCACGACGCTCGGATTTACGGTCTCTCACTCTCTCTCTTTCTCTCTCTTTCTCTCTTTTCTCCTCTTTTCGTCCTTCATTTCTCCTTTTTCTCCATTTTTATCGGCAAATTCATCGTAAATTTATCGAGTACCATTTACCGCGACACACTTTTCCAACGAGCTTAACCACGTAAAGCTGGATTCGTTTTTATTAGTAAGACGTAGCTCTGTGCGAGAACCGACGACTTAAGAAGGATAAAAATTTTCCTAAGCATATGCTGAGAATATACATCGCGTTATTTAGCAGAAGTTATTATATGTATCTACTTCATACAAATGAGCGTGTACGTGTGTCGAATGAAAATATCATACGTACTTGATAGAAATGAACTTGTACATGTGTAAATATACGTAATAACGTATTTCGCAATTACGACTGAATAAAAAAAAATTTTAATATAATTGGTAAACCCTAATAAAATCCAAAATTTATTACCCGTTGATATAATTTTTATAGGCGATTTAAGGTATCTTATTATGACTTTTTAGTTAGCGATCGGTGCCGTATCGATCGCTTTGATTTACATCGAGACATACCTAATTACCTGGCGATTTAATGAAATCACGAATTTAGCATTCCCTCCCCCGCGATTATTATCAGATATCGGTTTAATAATGCGATATATTCATCTGATTTCAATACTTATTCCCCGTCTATATAAATTAACGAATATTCTACATATATGGTATGCTTGTATGAACGACAGCGTCTAATTATCTCGTTTCTCCAAATCACAGTTGGAGATGCTAATTAGCTATTATCTATCGCGTTATACTTTCGGAACGTATCACGTGGTTATTATCCGCTTGAAAGGAAAGAAAAAAAAAAACTTCATCAATCCTATAAAATCGTCTTCTTAATCTGGTTTAGGGAAACCATCCGTGCTTCTATCGATTTACTTCATTATCGGAAGAAGAACGTAAGCGTGCAATCGTTTACATCAACATTTATGAGTAGCTATCGAAGAGATCAAATATTTCGTTATATGCACGATGAAAACCAGTTATTCACGTTGTTTTTTTTTCTTTTTTTTTCTTTTTTTCTTTGAAATCAAATTGTAACCATTTCTGATTTAAGAGCGAGAAGAAAGTTTATCATCTATCGGTTGTCGTGGCAATTGATTCGAACAATTTCCGTACGGTGCGGCTAGGTGGTCGATGCAAATTGAAAAGCGAAATCATATTGAAAGCATTTCACTCGAGAAAGTTTGACGTGGTTCACGGAGGTGTATGTACGTAACGAGTGGCGTCGGGAGGTGAGAGGAGGAGTTACTGGTGGAGGAGGAGACGGCGTTTGAGTTTTCGATCGGAAACCGGGTAGCGCCGTGCAAGGTAACGCGATTAACGCCATGCAAAATTGGACCTCTTTGAGCAGCGCGTCGTTCGTTCGGTCGACGATGCAACGCAGTTAGCCCTTCAGGAGGTGGCGTTAGAGGGTGGAAAAGGGTGAGTAGTACGATCGTCACGCCGGAGAACGCGTATCACCTACTCCTACGTGGCTGTGTACCAACCTTCAAAGTGTCGAGATTTCTCGTGACATCGCCAACACGAAGATTTGTCTCCACCGAGCCATAAGGACGTTTGAGCTTTCGATTGCACGCGTTATCCTGATCTGATACGATTATCCGTTGCACGAAATGTCGTTTCTCTTTGATGAGAGACGCTTTCGTTCTCACACTTCCTCTCTCTCTTTCTTTCTCTTTTTCTTCTATAAAAATCATTTTTTAAATAGGTATACAGAATACGTATTTATTATATTTTTTAAATTAGGACTCTGAATTATTTATAATCGTCTATTAATAAAGACATTATAAACGTTTCAAATAAAATCAGTAAATATTAGCAAGCTAGTTAAAGAACCATGATGTGGCATTAGTATTAACCTGTTAACTATGTTTGACGAGTATATTTGTCATGCGAAAAAAGAAATTATTTTTTGTTATTTATGTTATTTAAATTATGACTTTAGTGTAAACTAAAAACATATTTGTAAATTAAAGACGTTTTAAAATATTTTGAGACAACGAAATGAAAAGATAATTAGACAGTTAACAGTCATTATCGTAAAAGTTTTTATTCTGACTAATTCCTGTAACGTATTCTGTTAGGAAGAACTGTCCTGTCTTGTTTTGTCTCGTCCAGTAATTTGATCACTTTCATTCTTATTCATTATATAAAACATTATTATTTCTTCATGAGGAATAAAGTACAATTAATAAATTAAATTTTGTCAACAATATAAATTAATTCTTGAAAATAGATACAACTACCATTTCGTTGTAATTTTATTCAATTTTACAGTAGTTCAATATATTTTGTATTTGACGTATATATTCGTCATTTCTTAATTTTTGTTACGCAACGTAGTTACACATTTAAAAAATAGACCTACAAAGTTAACAGGTTAATTAACGTTAACGACCAACCAATTACTTCGACTTATATTTGTTAGTAAATTAAGATTCAATATGTATATATCGTCGTGACTTTGGTCTTGTGGTTCAATACGTGTAAACACTTGCTAAATGCGAAAAGTGAAGTGTAAAAAGAGTGTAGTTTAAGTGTAAAAGAGTTCAACGTCAGACGTCAAAGTTTTTCTCTGTTTATGCGGCATTCATTAACTTTGAAGTCAATTTCGTCGTTGGACTATTCGTCACCTCTAGTAGGTTCATATCTAAGCGCTGCTTTTCGGTGGACAGCTGAATATTACGCGGGCAACGTTGAACAAGCGAACGATGGAATAAATAGATAATTAGCAGGTCGAGGAAAGAAGTGATAATTTTCGCGTTTCCCACATCCATCAATCTTTCATCTTTCTTTTTCTCTCTCTTTCTCTTTGCCAATCGACTCACAATCTATCTCTCATTACGGAGCAAGAAAAAAGAGAAAGAGTTGGCGATCGTACTTACATCTATTTTTTAATAGACATTTATAATGATGTTTATCCACGTATAAGTAAATCACCGTTGGAGTTGCGGAATCTAGGTGATAAAAAATTGGGGACATCGATCGAAATGTTGGTAATTATTATTATGATATTCATCTATTGTTAATTTCGGATAATAAAGGTTTAAAAAAGTTTTGTGCCAGTTAATGATGATCTCTATGCTAGTAGTCTTCATCAAATATATAAGTGATATGGGATATCTTTGTTATGTAAGCTAGGTAACTGCAATGTTGAAAAGACAAAAGGATCAGGATACGATAGGAAAATCGGAAGAGAACGTATCGTAATTCCGGAGACACAGAGAATATATATATATCAGTAGGAAGTGGCCACAAATGGAACCCTTAATACGTCGGCATTGTACGTTAGATTGGAATCGCCCTGAGCGATTCTCGGCTGGTTTCATCGGTCGAGAGATTGAAACCATTCCGACGAGCATAACCACCGTCGAGTTTCGTTCGTTTTCGATGGAGACGATCGAGGTGACCCGATTGGTTGCTGTGATATACCCAGTATTCATCCAGGGACCTGGACTTAAACGTTGGTATGAGTTGTGCCCTACAAAAATACAGGTTTCCAATAACTGATATAGTCCCTTCTCTCTATCTTTCTTTTTCTCTTTCACCTTGTCTATTCTCTTATATCTACTCTTTGGTTACCCCTCTTTGTTCTTCTTCGACAGGACAGAGAAACAATATAGCATGCGCGAAAAAGTACCCCTTTCCTCTGTTGGTCCTTTCTTTCTCTACAGTCACCATCGACAGCTACCATCTCTTGCTATCTTTATTTTGCTTTCTCTCCGTCTGTCCGCTTCTCTCTCTTTCTCTATCCATCTATCTCTTTCATTTATCTTCTTCTTTTTGAATGCATGTGTTACTCGGGTCCGCGTATTTGGAGTTCTCTGATCAACAAACAAACTACGAACGATTCTTTTCTCTTAATTCGTCAATCTCACGTGATTCATCTTATTAGGTCTAAATCAATGAATACTTTATCGAATAAATAATTTGATCAGCTTTGAATTATTTTTGATTTCACTTGTTAAATTGAACAGGTAATCTTATACTCGTTAGATTTTAGCCCAGACGAGGAGTCAATTGAGATTATCCGTTAGGTGAACGTAAAGCATGAATGTTGAGCGTATTGCCAATTTCACAGGTGCATGAGCTTCGAAATGGGTTATGCTGTGTTACCATAGGGATTCGTAGTAGCGCACGGCCGTGCGTAATATCGGTCATTGACAGCGATAGTGTTCCGCAATGTTCCGGAGAATGTGCGTTCATGGTCACGAACATACTGGGTGACACTAAGGTTGATTTGCCGTTAGATTCGTTGATTATGGACTGAGAAATAAACTAGAATTGCTTACAAATGTTGTCTCTCTATGTATCATTTTGTTCTCGTTAAATGACTTGTATTATGAATATTAAATATTTAACAAGTTATTAAATATAAACACGTTATTCGTATATTAATTTGTAACTGGACAGGATTAGTGTATCTTAACTTAACCGATTCCATTTATAATATAAAATGTTACTGTTCGATAACGTGCACTATCAAGTCTTCATTCTAAAATTTCAATCTACTTGTCTATAGATGTATCTATGCATGCGTATTTATAATTCAATTTTAATAGAAAGCGACTCGTTTGATATTCGAAGGCAACGATCGGATCTATTAGGCTTATACAAACGTAATACGGAGAATTGCATACCGGATAGCAAGTATCACCCAGTATATAGTTCGGTCGCATGTATATAGTCGTTAACGTGGCACACGTACGCACGGTAACAATGAACCACAGGTTTGTTGGAGAAAGTGAGGGGGGATACGCCGAGCGTTAATTGGTTCAGTGTCAAGGTCAAACCTCTCTCGCGCGTCATCGCATTATCATCGATTATTGGACATATCTCGTGGTTGTATAACTCTAAGTATATGTGTTTCTGTATTAGGGCGATATTACAAAGACCGATAAGACGATGATGAGATAGTGGCCTACGATATGATACAGTTACTGTCGAATCGATTGCCAAGTGTAATCGTGTGTAAGTTAACCTCACTAATAATGTCCCGTTAGGGAAGTACATCGATGAGCTTTCATTGTCCAGCACGTTCATTGTCTCGTTACTTAACTATACGCTCAGTTATATACGTGCCAATAGATTCAACAGGCTGAGATTTATAGTGCCGAGTCTATGTAGAACTCAGTCAGCGTATGGGCCCAAGTTTCACGATTCAAGTACCCATTGTGTTTAATTATATCTTTTAATCTTATCTTAATGTTTAGGAAATTTCTTTGAGAAAGTATACATACTCGTTTGTCCCCATAAAATCGAAGATCTGACATAATTCATTCGTGCATACATATGAAGGGGTAAGCCAAGATCGCCAAAAATAATAAAATTTACAATGTTAAAATATTGCACAAAATCTTAGAATATTTACTTTCTTTAAGAACGAGAAAGGAGAAGATAGAAAGAGAAAGAGAGCGCGAGAGAGAGAGAAACGACCTTGGCCTAGTATACGAGAGCAAAAGCGGACATCCAAATCCACGTGGTACTTCGTGCCTTTGTCCGAAGGTCGTGGTTCACAGTATAAGCGAGAAGTGAGAGAGGGATGTGAGTGCGCATGAAAGAATTGCGACGAAAAAGCGAAGAATAGAAAGAATTGAGAGCGTCGGTTGGACGAGGAGCGTTGCAATAAATCGGTCAAAGCGTTCGCTGGACGTTGGGAGGGGTCGTTGTATGTATATGTATGTATCTACGGCGATAGTACGTGCCTTGGCTCGAGGAGGGGTGTATACCACCGCGGTGGACACAGTTTTTTCACGTCGTTTAGCTCGATTTTTTCCAGTGTCAGCTGCGGGGATCGATCGAAAAGCGAACGAGACAACGGTGATTGCGTAATGGCCAGTGTGCTGTAGTGTCGATCGAAAACGAAAGTAGATGACGCGACTGGATACATATATAGATGTGTGTACATATATATATATATATATATATATATATACATTGTACATATTTGTATATATATTGTATACATATATGTATATATATATACACATGACACACAAACATATACATATATACATATACATGCACCCACACATACTGGCTGGGGACTCAGCAGACGGACAATAACCAATCATGTGCAATTAACCTGTGACACCATGACACCTAAATACTCCGCTGTGATACCTACATAGCGGTTATGTTCCCATTATGTGGCCGTATCGACATGTGTTTCGCGCCGTGTCGTGGCACGCGCGTTGCCCGCGTTCCTCCGTGCATTTCTGCGTTCTATGATATGCCAGTACTAGGACCGAGCGTGCAGAGATCACGCATAGACTATGTGTCCACCATGCCTACGATATATACACACTATCTCCTATACCCCGATTACGTTGGATATCTATAAGTTATAGATCGTGATTGCCTGCTGGTCAATAAAGCTGCTGTAACCAGGTCAACTTGCTTTCTCAGAAAAATATAAAAGTAACTGATTTAGTAAATTCACCCGAAAAAAGAGAGAAGGAGAGAGAGAGAGAGATAAAGAAAACAATTATGATCATCAAGGTGTGATCATCAAGATTTTCGTCACTATTTTCAGTGTAATATTTGGTAAAAAGAAAATGAGCAGTAAACTCATGAAAGCTGGTGTCTTGTAAGGGCAATAATACAGGGAATATACCTGTGATAGGTCAGAGGTGGTAAACTCTAGGTCAAAATCCTAGGACTCCGCTGAGTCTTTCACGACAACCTGCCAATCCTGTTTCTCGCGTGACACCCTACTTAAATATGTCTCGTGTCTCTTAACCCCAAACGACGTAGTTCAGGGGAGCAATGGGATGATTTGCAGACTCTGCAATAACCGGTTTCTTGCTGGAGGTCCTCTTGTCGTCTTGTAGTTGGGTGGTCCAGCGAATTTTGCACGATTTTCAATGCTCGATGGGTAACGCTGGAGATCAAGAAATTTAGCTTTATTCATTAGAAAGACGTTCATCGTGAGAACGAGACAATTTTTTAGGACATGAGCTAGCTCGAAATAAAAATTCACAGTTCTCCCTTTGTGCTCGGTAAACGTGAGATCGTAAGACTCCATGGAAAATAAAGGATTTTATATAAGGCAAGGATTAGATTCTTGTGAGAAGATGAAAGAGAATTTGACGTAGAGGATTGATCAAAGCTGTTGCAAAAGCTGAGGGTTCTTGCATACGTAATTGTGGGATATCTCGTAGACGAGTAATATCTGTAAATAAAGAATAGCTTTATGCATTGTATAATGCTGACTGATGAAACTTCGAAGAAAATATGTTATCAAGCTGAAATTGTAAAAACGTGAGAGTTTGGACAGTTGGAGCGTTAACGTAGTCTACGCTGGATCCGTATCATATCAGTAGCATATACACATCGTATACATTACGGAATTAACAGATGTATTAGAATAATGAGGGATTTTCCGAATCCTTTTATAAAAGGTACATATTTCAACAATATTCGTTTTCTCGCAAACAAAACATATTATATTAATTTTAGCGAGCTGTATTTCGTCAGTAAAGTAATATCGTCGAAATCCTGATTGGTAAAATAAGTTGAATGACTTCCTTGTAGACTTATTGTACAGACCCGGTATTTTCAATGAACTGGAGAGAATTTATACGGATCGATGCCTCGATGCCAGCTTTTAGCCTTTGTTCAATTATGTTTGTAAAAGCGACGCTGACTTCTGCTATTTGTCATCGAACGACGGTACGATTATTGAACGCGGCATGGAGGCTGTTGATCGTAGGAAATGAATGAAACAAGTTGTTGTACACGTTTCAATACCGATGTAATATAGTACGTGAGTTTATAGTTATACTACCTTCATAATTTCAACGCATAGCAGAGTATGTGAGTTATGATTTTCGTAATCATAATTAAATGTGCTTTCATTATTATTAGTATAATAGATGTCCATTATAAATAGGATATGTAATGATTTTGTCTATTGTATCTATTGTAGCGTATTGTTAATGATTATTGATTTCTCCACTGTTCAGCTTTAGAAATCTTCTAGTGGAATGAGATTTGGAATTAGATCCTTTCGAAATAACGCACGGATCGATCATTTCCTTTTGTTGAACGCTACCCCATATTCTGTCTTTTCTTCGAAACTCGTTCAAATAGATAAAAGTATCATGCATAATGGTCATTGCAAGAGTTGGATGCAGTGAACTGGGCGATCCAATTGTAGGTCTGACTGTAAACGCAAGTTCGACTGATAAAAGGAAACTTCGTGCAAGTTGATCGTATTGTGAGTCACCCAACGATATTGGTATTACGAACCTGACAAGTTTCTCGAACGTAACATGAGAGACTTTCTAGAACAGTACGTGATAAGGCAAATATTTTTCCAACGAACGAACAATAAGTGTTCGTAATACGTTTAATACGTCTTTTAAGTAAAATCGAAAATAATTTATATGTACGATATACGATAATGAAATAAATAAGATCAGTTTATTGTCGATCATTTTCGTATTTAAAACTGTACAAATCTTACGGTTACTATGCAAAGGGATTGAAAACAGGTTCACGTTCGTTTCAAAGACAAGACTATTCGTATTCATCCATTCTTAAAGCTAGCTAGCTCAGAAAGAATCCAATAGGTTCGGTAGGCTTCTGCAGGATTTTGCAGAGCTGTCTGCAGCTCAAGAGTACGTGGAGGGGGTCGAGCTGAAGCTTTACTGGGGGTCCAACAATGAATTCTGGCTCCATCATAAAAGATGCTTCCTCGGACTCAACCCCTCTCTTTTCCTCTCCTTCGAACACCAACTGGCTCTGATTCTGCAGAGCTCTATGCAAATCGACTCGAAAGCGGGTTTTTGCATCGATGACTACCGAAGTAACGCGAGGAAGGGCCATCAGTTTTAAGTTTCGAGCTGAACGGAGAAGAGGCATGCGAATCGTACGTCGTACGCGAACGATTTTCGGAGCAGAAAACGAAAGATTGACGGAACGGAGAGGGTGGTAGTGGTGACTGTGGTCGCGCTGCTACTGCTCTTGGTGATGGTGGGGGTGGTAGTGGTGAAGAAAAATGGCGGGAAAAGCCGGTGAGTGCGTGGGCGCAGGATCGATGAAGAGCACAAAATGGCGACGGTAGGGAAGGACGGAACGACTAGAAAGAAGAGGAGGCTGCGAGTGTAGAAGGGGTGGTTTTCAAGGGGGTGGACGGCGTGAGAGGGAGGAAAAGAGAGATAGACAGAGGGAAAAGAGAAAGAGAAAGAGAGACAGAACGACGAGGAGAGAGCAACGTGCCGCAGAAGGGAGAAAGGTGAGTATCGAAGGAAAAAAGAAGTCTGCGAAAAAATTGAAGCCAACGCTGGAATCGAACGTGGTCTGTGGGTCAAGGATGCTGAGAGTGAAAATCAAAGAGTATCGGTTGTGCTATCTCTCCGCTTTCCAGACGGCCCAGTTTTTTTTTTCTATCTTTCTTTGTTTTTCTCTCTTTAGTCGGAAAAATAAATTCCTGTGGCGTGCATATGCGCGTACACGTTTATTATGTATCGCTCAGCTTCGCAAAATTCATTTGTCTTCAATCAGTGGAATACGATGTATCGTATATTTTCGAAGGTCAGGTATCCCATCAATCGTCACTTACGTATTCACGATTGTTTCTTCTGTTTTCGCGAGATAGAAAGAACTTTTTTGCAGAATATAAAAACTCTATTTCATTGTTAACCTAATGAGGCTATTGATTAGACGCTAATATTGGATAACCAAATGAAAATTTAATATGATCGATAATGTATACGATAATTAATATCTAATGTGTTGCAAAAAAATTTTCACAAAATCGTGACCGCCAGTGTGTAGCTCGCATCGCGTCGATTGATTTTTATAATTTATTGAACTTCGCTTTGCATCGGAACCATTAATCATAATGTAATACGCTACGCGCAATAGATTTTAAAGCGAATACGCTGTCGCCGAAGGTCATTTCTCTTTGTTTGGAAACGTTATTCTTCTCTTTTTAATTCTTGGCGTAAGACCATATGCGATTTTCCACGATCTTTTTATTCTCGCTTAAAGGCTACAGCAACAATTATTCTCTTTTTCTTGGTTATTACCATCAGGAATGAATTAACTAAAGATTTTTTAATCGTACAAAAAACATATTTTATATTTACTTATAAATTTTTTCCGAAATTTCTTTTTAACGCGTGAAAGCATCGTCGCGTTTGAGAATTGACAAAGAACGTTTGAACGACGAAAAGCTTTGTTAAAGGATTGCTTTGAAATATTTCGTGAATATAAAATTCTCTCTCATCGTTTCAAAAAGGCCTCTTAAAGAGAGACGTTCGATCTTGTAATTGATTTGTATCTGAATTAATTTCGATTTTCTAACAAAGTAAAAATAGACATATAGCCTTCGTCACGTTCATTGCATAATATCTTTCTTGCTTTTCTTCTATTTCTTTCTAACCCGCAGAAGAACATGCTGCATTATTAAAGTCTACGATTGTCTTAACTGAATTTTTCTCGGAGTTTATGTACGATATTCTCTCGTTTTCCCTCGAGGAGAGCGTTGGTAGAGTAGTCGTAGAACACGGAGTGTGTTGCTTGGGTAGGCTGCTGCAGCTTTTCACGACAGCTCGTAAAATAGAAGCAGCACGCCCTCGAGACCTAGACGAGAACTCAGACTCGAGGATCGAGTTAATTAGATATTGAATTAATGCTCCTGCGAGATACAACGAGCAAGAGTGGGTTTCGACCGTTGAAATCATCGAATCAGGATAAACGTATCTATGAATTTTCTGAATTTTCTAGAAATAGTCCCTTTCAGAGACATTTTTCTTCGAATATACTACTTTATTCCTACGAATTTTCTGAATCACGAAAAATAGTCCCTTTCAGAGATATTTTTCTTTGAATATACTACTTTATTCCCATTCGTCGTCGTTCCCTCTCCTTTATTCTATTCTCTTTCGCTTACGTTCACTAGCCCCTTGCCACCCTTTTTTGCACGAAAGTCCGACGAACGTCCCTAGGAGGGCACGATCGAGCTCATCTTTGCAGGATTTTAATTACCGGCGTATCCTTACTCTTAATTAATTATCTTTCCTGCGCCGTATCTAAATAATTTTAATTAAAATCGTCGAACGAGCCCATACTCCTTCTTCCCTTTTATTTTTTCTTGACCAAACCGACAATTAAAAAATTTAATTACCGGCTTCGATTAAGTGCCTCGAGTGTATTAAAAGCTTGGATTTCGATAATGTAATCCATACGTTTCGTGTAAGAACCAGATATGAACCAGACTGCTAAAACTGTCCAATCTCTTTTTTTCTTTTTCTTTCGAAGAAACTTGATTGCTTATCGGACGAGATGGGACAAAATTCCTGTCAAGGACATAAAATGCTTATCACGAAGATGACAAAAATGGCTTCTTTGTTATAAAAGCAGAAGGCTTTAGGCGTATGCGAACATAGGGTTGGCAGTTTCTTTCTCTCTCCCTTTCGCTCTTTATAGCCCAAAACTCCTAAGGGGATCGCTCTGGTAAGCGATGGTGATGTCGGCGTAGGCAAAATGGTGGCTTCGCCGGCGAGAGGTGACTTTCGTGCTAGGTACTTCGTAATGGCTAAGTTTACTTTGGCCATTTGTATCGAGAAGAGAGCGGAGTCCAAGAGAGGTGAAGTGAAAGAGGGGTTTTGGAGGACGAGGAGAAGAGAAGAGAAGAGAAAGAACGGTCGGGCTAGACGGAGGGACGAGACGGTGGGTGAAAGAAGAAAGGAGGGAGAGGGAGAGGGTGTGCTGCGGTCGGAGAACGAGAATGGAAGGAGAGTGGAGGAAAAGGGAGAAGGAGATGTAGAGGATGGGAAAAGAGAGGGGATAGAAGAGGTGGAAGAATCAGGGTGGATTTTACCGTTCTAGAAAGGGGGAAGAGAAAGAGAGATAGATAGATGGATAGATAGGGTAAGAGAGAGAGAGAGAGAGAGAGAGAGAGAGAGAGAGAGAGAGAAAGGGAAAATCGGGAGGAGAGGCTTGCTATAATAATTCACGATATAACGCCAAAGTACAACAAAGTTTTCGGCTGATGGTGATGGTGGTGGTGATGGCGATGGTAGTGGTAGTGGTGGTAGTCGGACGCGCGACGTCGATAAATTAGCTTAGACTTTTTACATAATAGGAGGAAGAGCTAGGGAAAACGTATTCCTCAGTGGAGAAGAGGAGAATGAGGACGATGAGGGGGTGGAAGTAGAGGTGGTCTGCGGAGAGGTATACCTAACTACCTCCGACTCCGTCGGTCGTCTCTTCGGGTCAAATTAATTCCGGTATTAAAATTTGGCTTGCAAATATTCTCGACCCGCGGGCAGGCCGAGTGCGCTCGCTCGCTCGTGCGCGCGCGTACATGAGCGCACAGTTACGGTCTCGAAAAGGTGCACACGTGTACGCACGTAATTTACATCTCTTATTACGAGAGAGAGAGAGAAGGAGAGAGAGAGAGAGAGAGAGAGAGAGAGAGAGAGAAGGCTCAACCAGTTTGCTTGCCTACTACCACGCTCTGATGTTTCGACGTGCCATCCTCGCGGCAACCAAAAGCCGAGAGGACCACTGGCGCTTCTTGCATTTTTATTCTTTCGATTTTTCTTTTTCCTAGATTCGAGTGCGGAACGGTACTGCTCGAGTTTCGATTTTCACTGATTCTTTTGAAAACGAATTTTATCTTTGGTTTTCTTTTGATTTTCTTTTTCCGAAAATTAGAAAAAAATCGTAGTTTGAACGTTTTCAAAAGAATTTTATTGAACTTTCTCATCTAAAAATGTCGATGAGGATGATAATACAATATCTCGAGCAACCGAAATGAAAATTCAAAACACATGGAAAACACATGAAAATAAGATAAAATGACAGAACGTCGATGTTGTGCAAGCGCTCTCGCGAATTCTCATGGAAATTTTCATATTCATGCATTCATTGTTTATTGGCGTGTCGCCGGTGAGCCGAGAAGGAGGGGAGAAACGCGTAGTCACAGCCAGTAACGTAAGAACAACAAGGGATTTCCGACGAACGTGTTCGAAGCTCAGAAGAGCTGTCATCACGGCCGACCTGTAATTGCTCGATCGTTCGTGAACGAAGCCGAGACGCTATGCAGTTTGTGAGATGAGAAGGATGAGGACAAAGAGGATACGGAGGAGGGTCGAGCAACGCGGAACCTCCCGCTGCGACGTGTCGTTTCCACGTACACGCGCGGTACGCAAAATTAGTGCGCGTGAGGACCATGGAATGTTTGCAAATTTCCAAGTCCACCATAGTCGATTTCCATTAAACTCTGGCTCGTTCGAAGGGGCTGTTCGATACGTGTTAAGCTACGAATGTCTCGTAGGTATTTCATTGCGAATCAGTATTGCTCCATGTCTCTCTCTCTCTCTCTCTCTCTTTCTATCTCTCTTCCTCGTTCCTACACAGAGTTTCCCAATCGATTCAAGTTTGATTAGTTCTAGAGCGATCCAACTTTTTGTAACGAGCTCGTTTGTCACGATAGATTGACCGATAGATAAGAATTAGCGACACGCTTGATTAAAATAAACAAAAATCGTTGACGTTTATTTATATCTTCCCGAACGAATCTAATAAAATAACAGTAAACTTCTTCGATCCAAAGTAAATGGAAAAAGAAATATTTTGTTTTATTACAGGGGGATAGTAAGGGAAGAGATAGAAGCTAAAAAAAGCGGCTAAAATTAGTGACATTTGATTTCGTAGTCTTTCTTCTTGCTCGTTTACGTCATTAAAGTAATTTTTTAAGAAACACGAGTGACTCATTCCCGGTGAAAATTTTACTAGAAGTTTCGCGAACCGCGAGATGGTTCATTCGCCCCGACGAGGTCTAATTTTCGAATCAGCCTTGGTGGCACTTCTAGCGGTTTAAACTTGCACAAGTTTTGATTTTTTTCTTAGCCGCATCCGCGTTAATTTGCCACGGTAACAGCAGCCGGTGCGCGGTTGCTTCTCGCGCCATTCTCCTCCCGAAACGCGCGATTTATATATTTTATACTCTTGCGCAGACGGCGCATTTATTTTTCTACGGTAGTTAAGCTTTTACTTGGATCGCCACACGTCCTTTCGTTGCCCAACGATCGAACAGGTATCTCTAGATCACCGTAGATAATGTACGCCATTGACTAAGAATACTTCGTATTCGTTATGACTTTTGTTCCATCTACGAATTTTTACAAAAGATAAAAGATACTTCTTTTTTTATTTATTGTCCATCTGTCAAAATTATTTTATAATCCATCTATAGTCTGCTGGTCCTATATGTAGTAGAGTTTTTAAGTTATAGACTATTTCGATTAAGTGTCATCATCTAAATTCATTATCATCATCCGAAATTACATGTGCTTTTGACCAAATAATCGATCATACCAGGATACCTATAGATTGATTCTTGACCTTCCCAAATAATTCCTTCACTTGTACCTTCTCTCGCATTCGATTCATTTATCGACACTTTCCTTTCTTGGTCTATTCTGATCGTGAATCGAAATGAAGGCCGTTTGAAAGGAAGTCGACTGCGAGAGCTCGCTTCGGCGATTCCGATGAGAAAGGGAAAGGAAGGTGCGAGAGGAGGAATCGCGAAACGAATTTAAAGCGACACATGGAGGAACGTTCAGCTTTGTTCTAATTGATCCGAGCCGCTCTTCTGGGTCGTGATCAAAACTCCGCTAAACCGAATTTGATTTGCTGAAAGCTTCTTGTAATTGGACGTAATGCTTTCGTTACTAACGACTATGTGAATGTTTGCTTGAGAGAGAAAAAGAGAAAAAGGGGAATGAAAAAAGAGAGACAGAGGGATAGACGATAGAGAATGAGTGAGATGGAGAGAAAGAGAGAGAGAGAAGGAGAGAGAGAGAGAGAGAGAGAGCGGGAGAGAGAGAGAGAAAAGGGGGAATAAAAGGAGGAAAGGAAAAATGGAGAAAATAGTAGAGGTGGAAGAAAGTACGTTGAAATAAGGGACTGGTCCCTACCAAGGGACGACGACGTTGCGAATTCGATTGTCCTCAGGTCTGTCCTCTCTCATTCTCATCCTCTTCGTCTGAGTTGGGAACATTTCTGGACCCTATTTTCTACGCAGCCAGGGACAACCCTCCCAGGCACTCGTGGTCTCCGGAGGAAGGTGATCCCCTCTTTCTATCTTTCTCTTTCTCTTTTCCTCTATGAGAAAAACACAGAGCGCGAAACCTCTTCAAATAAAGTCCCTAAGCGCTTGCGGGACAGCTTCAATTTTTCGCTCGTTGCACCTGCGGCTTTCGAACCACCCCCAAATCTGGTCGTTGGGAGGACCTGTTCGACATCCTCCGATCGGTGCTCCGTGGCTTAAGGGTGATGTGTCGGTACGCCGAGTGATATTGTGAAAGCGTGTCGCTCGCAACGCGGTCGATGGCCTGCGCGAATCCGCTATTCTTTCCATTTTTTCCATGTCCGACTTTCGATTATCTTTTTATTCTTCGTCGACCTTCCATTCCGTTTATAGGTTTTCTTTAAACAAATTATATAAATATAAAAAATCGAGGTTTTGTTTAACAAATTTCGTTCCTTTGGTCTATCGATTATTATTCATTTCATTCCGGTAAATGAACGTAGGATTAATTAAATAAATTATAGAAAAATTAATTATATTTGCTTTCTAATAAATTTGATCTAAAGGTATTATCCCCATTGCTTTTATTTATTAAAAAAGGTTATTGAAAAAGGGTGCTTCGCACTGATCAAAGGTGACACATGCTAACACACAGATGACTATCGCCGTTCAAAGCGTTTAACATTCATTTTCGACGACGTTTTGCACGGACGAACACGTTCGGAAAAGAATAATAATTATAATACGTTGAATATATAACGAGACTCTGTTTATGCGTTTTCTCGAGGAAAGATGAGTGAATTTAATGTAGTCGGGACGGAGTTAATAAAGAAGGTATGGACCATGTAATATTCATGAGTCGAGAAGAAAAAGAGGAAAAAAAGGATAGAGAAGAGTCGAAGGGGTGGTGGATACGTAACATCGTAAAGTAGCGCATTGTTCGTCGGTCAGGAGTATGTGTTTTAAAGGGATTTTTTTTTCTTTATTCTATTTCTTCGTGCTCTCAAAATAATTGATACGTAATTACGCGTAAGAGTCAACGACTAGAATCAGTTTTCCGTCGCACTGTATTTCTATAATTTATTTAACAACGCAAACCTTTCAATCCTTTTAAATTTATTCTACACTTTATGTTAAATATATTTGTACTTAAATGATGATGCGTGATGCCATGAAATCGCATGACCTCTACGTTTTACGAGTCATTATGAATCGAGTACTAGTAACAGGTGATTCCGCGAATGGTAATAAATTGAATTTCTGTAAAATATGGATTTCACGGTATTTAAACTGCATCGACGGGGCATTACATACACATACCGTATATATGCATTTATCTGATAAAGCGGCAAATAATAATAATTTTATTTATTTCGTAAGGAGTATCGCAATTGCCTTTGCACGAGCAAACGATCGTCAGGTAGAAAAATAAATTAACGCAAGAAGGTGATTGGATTCGACCTTAACAAATTTTTTCAATTTTTGTGACGATACTTAAATATCATTATCAGGATTAAAAACATACTACAGCCGATGCGAGAATATCAGCCTTTTAATTTTCCAAAACGATCGGGGTTATGATGAGAATTATACAAAGAGGTAAATATCAAAAGCTGCAACGGTTATATATTTTTTGTGATTATTAGCGAATCGCTTGGTTGTAAAGAGATGCATAATTAGCACGTTTTAGTTGCGTTATTGTAATAGAAAGGAAACAAGAGGTCTTCTCATTAACAAAACTATTGATTTTACGTCCACGTTTCTTCTTTTTTCTTTGTTCCTTCATGTAAAAGACTGGCGCGATTAAGCGATAAGCTAGAATTGTCTCTTTTGTCTTCCCTTCTAACGCGGATAAAGAGGAAGTAAGGACCGGTTTAAGGTAACACGACTATACTACCACCGCACTCCTGAAGAGTCTACTTGTAACGAGCCACTTCTTAATCTCATATCTTTTTCTCCAAATCCCTAGGACGCTCGACGTCAGCCGTAACAAACTCTTGCGATTTGCATCTGCGATTAAATGAGAGTTAATCCAAGAAGAGATGGCTAATAAAGCGTAAGGATTTCCTACTAAAGCCTAGTTTAATTCCTCCAATCAAGTCGAAGGTCTCGAACCGCGGACAAAGGACTATCAGGGATGAAGATAAGCCTTTTTGCGAAGGATTTCCTTGCTGTTCGAAAATCGAAAAATTGACCTCGAAAGCAATTTTCATGCGTTCAACTTGAGAAAATTTTTATCAAAAGAGATTCGCGAAATATTCTCATTTTTAAACGACTTATATCTTCGAAAGAGAATCGTGTATTTTAATCGGACATTAGCGCAGAAAAGAGGGCTCCGTCTGGAGTAAAAGAGAGGCCGAGCGTAAATAGCTTCGATTCGGCAAATTCATGAAGCTCCACCGCCGGACTCCGTTTTCTTTCTCTTTCTTTTTTTACCTTTCTCTCGCTCTCTCTGTTATTAGTAACAACAAGGTGACTCTAGAATACGCGTACGTGCGTTAGCTCCGGCTCGAAGGTTCGCTCACATTCTGTACTTTAATAGAGGGCTTGCGCGAAAAATGCGGAGAATAAGAGCGACGAGTTCGTGCGAAGGGTCGACGAACGAGAGGGGGTAGAAGGGTGCAGAGAGGGAGAACGAGAGGGAGAGAGAGAAAGGGATGAAGAGAGAGAAAAAGAGGGAGAAAGAGGGAAAGAGAGAGAGAGAGGGTGGAGGAATCTCCCTTCACGGCACCACCATCTCGGCCGAGGGCTGTTTTTCGCGTGACTCGCAAAATGGCCGCCACCCCCACCACCATCAGCATCCGATGTGCCTGCCGGTTGGACCGAACGCATAGAGGACTCGAATTTTCTCCATCCTGCTCTCTTTATACCCCATTCGTTCGTTCGTTCGTTCGTTCGTTCGTTCGTTCGTTCGTTCGTTCGTTAGTGCATCTCTCTCTCTCTTTCTCTTTCTCTTTCTCACACACGAGGTTTATCCCTTCCGGAGTCTCACCCACTACTAGCCTCCCCACCATGTGTTTCTAGTAACCCCCACTCCAACCACTCGCGAGAGTCCCTATCGGCTACCCCCACTCTCCCAACACCCTCGACACAAGCAGAAGCCACCCTCCGTATCTATCTTCGACTTCCCCTCTTGCTCTCTTTCACCCTCTTCCGGCCACTCTTTTTCTACCCCCTCTCTTTCTCTCTCTATCTCTCTCTCTCTTACTCTCTTTCTCCCACTCTTTTCTTCCACCTCCATCACCGCTACATGATGTTCCAGGAAGGCCGCATAGGAATATTGTTACATAGAACGCGAATGAAATTTATAACTAATTACGGGAAAAGTTTAGATGACCGTCGGGTCGTTCGGTGGCCTGCGAAAGGGGTGCTGGCTTCGGGGGTTGACGAGGAACGAGCTTGGACAGAAAGAGAGAAAGAGAGAGAGGGAGAAAGAGATAGAGAGTGGGAGTTATCCGGGCATAGAAACCAAATTACATTAATTAGAGTGTTAAACGTCCGTTTCGTGAAAAAAAGAGAGAGTGGGAGTTAATAAAATATAGGGGGAGTTAAGAAGGGTGGGTGTGGTATCGTAGCCGACGGCGAGAACGCGGCTTAAGACGGATTCCGTGCTTTCAGATTTACATAAATTCATGTCATATATACCATTTTGTAGGTAATCAGTACGCACAATTCATCGGACGTATTTTGGAGTAGTCAGGGAAACACGGCATCTCATTTTATCCGCGTTCCTTTCGGAATTTTTGTATGACAACGATGTAGTAACATGGAATTCGTTCGCTTTATTTTCTGCTTATTGTTAAATGAGAAGAATTGGAAAAATTACGTTCGACATACGTTATTCGCGTTCGATGGTGTCCCGTTTTGTTCGTACAATTATAAAATTCTTCATGAAAACGAAGCTCGCTTTCCTGTTCGTAGCTTCCGTGTGCAACAAAGAGAAAAAGAAAGATGGCCGCTTACCTTCATTAATGTTCGCTCGAATCGCGTAGATACACGCTATACTCGTTTTACGCATTCTCTAGCTTTATGAACTAGCTTTTATGAGCATGTAATTGCGAGTAAATGAGTATTTACATGAATGCACGGAAGCATATATTATTACGCGTTAATCATTTCAGGTATTCGTCGGAATATTTTCCTTTGAAAAAGTTTCCATCGTCCAGCCTTAAAAAATTCATATCGTGATTTTGACGATCGGCTTCGTTCATAGACCTTTTTAAAGCCGATGTTCGGTATATCGATGTCTACTCGTCGATACTATCACAATATAGGCGGTAAATGTTTCGAACCGCGAATAACTTGACGATCTAATTTCGAATATTCACGTACAACTTCGTACTTGGTTTGAGGAAAATCGAGATTTGCTGAGTGTGGGGGAAGACAATACGGATTTTATTTTTCTCCTTTCACGACGAAACGGCTAATAGAAACGGCTAGTGTAGAAACGGCAAGTTGTAGCGCGAACAACAGGAACGATGCCTTAACTAAATTTGCGAACGCAATTTAGTAGGACTAAGCGTCCGGCTGCTACGAATTACTAATGTCCGCCGAGCAGTGCTCCATTCTACGAACGCTTCATTCGTGTTAGAACGAAGAGGAAGAGTAATTTAATTAGGAACGAGCTGAACGTTTCCAACGTATGCGGCTTATACCGCGTAACAGACTGTAGACTATAGAATACGAGTACAAGCGAGCAGTAAGCGCGTGTTCGTGCGCGCGCGTAATACGAGAATTTATTTCGTCCCACGATAATTCGATCCTTCACAAGATGATTTATAACTCATCGTATCGATGTCGTTATCCTGACGAGTACGTATGTTCTATGCAAATCCTCGATAGAAATTAGATAAACGATTTATAAAATGCGTTGCCGTTGTTTTCAAAGATTCTTATTATTTTGTTTCTAAAGGTTTACCTTCTTTATCATCGATGATCGTTATCTAATCGTAATCGTGAAAAAAAATTGGCGGACATTTGTAAATAAAATCGATAAAATAATATAAAAGTTAGCGATCATTTGCAAAGTATTAAATTTAAAAAATCAATGTGTCAGACCTACACGAACTCTCATCAACTTTTGCGATTAAAACTGAACTTTAAACATTCAGCCGGGATAAGATTCTTAATCTACGATAATTTATGGTATACACGAGTTCCTTATTGAGTATTATATACCTACGTGGTCGATAATAATAGCAAGTTTCTCTCGTATCTCTCACGATCTAAAAAGATAAGGAGAGAAGCAAATAAAAATTATTACAATGCGATCGTTTACAAACGAGCGGTATCGGAAATGCTATTATTGTACTCTTTTACCTGCGTTTGGAGATCAAATTTTTTTTTCTTTTTATGTGGAGGTCGATCGGTTCCCGCCAAAACGATCGCATGGCCAGCTACAAACCGCTTTCACTGTGACGGATCGTGTGTGCCAATAAACACGAACCAAGCGATATCTTCTGGAACAGCCTGTAAATATCTCCGATCCTCCCTCAGGAAAAGGGGATAGGAGGAATGAGAACGTACAGCAGTGTCGTTCTCCCGATACTCTCTCACCCTCTCTTTCTCATCCATTATGTGTATATATATATATATATATATATATATATATGTATATGTATATGTATACGCAGATATACCTCTGTTCTTGTCTCTATCACACCCCGACAACCCCACCACGAACGATTTCGGATCACGCCGTATTCCCTCTCCTATCTGCCTCTCCTTCGAAAAAATGAGCCTTTATCCCCGCTCCTCTCCTGCCACATTTTCCCCATCTTCCTTCCACTGCTTCTTCACTTCTCTCTTTTCGAGAAGACCGATGGTGGCTCCGTCTCCCGCTAATTTTTATTTTCCCACAAGCGGCGTTTTAAAAATTACCCTTCGTCCTCGCCTTCATTCTTCTCGCTTCGTTTAAACGAGAAAGAGAGAGATAGAGGAAAAAAAGAGTGGGGCAGGTGGAGAGGGCGAATGAACGGGGGTGGTGCTACAATTCTTCCCCCACTATTGAAAAAGTCGTTCGAAAAGAGGGGTAGTGGGGGATGTTTGGAAAGAGAGAGAGAGAGGGAGAGAGGGAGAGAGAGGAAGAGGGAGGAAAAGTAGAAAAAAGAAAGAGATAGAGTATGAAGGAAGGGAAAGGGTACCCCAAAGGACTAGGTAGTACTTTTCTTCCTCTTTTTTTTTTGCCCCTTCCTCTTTTTCTCTTCTTCATTCGTTTTTTTTGTCGCTCCCTCTACCGACGGAGAGAAACCTGCGTGATGTATTGCCACGCGTGTCCCCCGCCGTGTTCCTTGCATTGTCCCACCACCCCCGAACACTACACAACGTTTGTATTTCGATTCGTTTTTCCCGCCAAATTTCCTACCTACAAGCTGCTGCCACCTTTCAACTCGATCAACGTCTCTTCTTTTTTTTTCTTTTTCTCTTTGCCCTTCTGTCGATCCTCTTGATCTACTTTAAACCCTTCCTACCATTCCTACCCTTCCTGTCGTTGATACGTTTGATGTTCCACGTATATGAGCTTTTCTTAGATTGATTAATTACAGTTCGCCAAAATGGAGCTTCCTTTCTTTTGTATTTCTCTACATTTCTCTTTTATTTTCGTCCCCTCTGTTTAACATTTTCCTCCTGCCTCTAACACATTTTCGTCGTATCAAAGTTCGAAAGCGAGGATTATGAAAAGGCATCCGGTTGTGCATAATTTTTGAGAAACGTAGATGTATACGTCCGACTGCTAGCGAGTGATAAATTAGAAGGTAGATAGGAAGGAAGGAAGGAATGAAGGGTGGAAGAGGACGAGGGTGAGCTTTAATTACTACGAGCTCTTTCTCTTGGTTGCAAGATGCGTATGGACACATCGTAATCGTGCGTGTTTTGCTGGCTTTCCTCTAATACGAACGTTCCTGATGTTCGTTGCAAAATTGCAGATGAGAAGACGTGTTTTAGAATGTTCGTATTCATTCAGAGAAGGTCGAGTTGTCATCGCCATTATTTCTGCCATTGTTAAGGGACGATTGCTACACTGTAGTAATAATTAAAACTCTTTCATTTTATTCTTCCTATCTTTTCAATCGTTACTTGTTCATTAGTATTACATTTCAGTATCATATTTTTGACAATATATCAAAATTTATAATATTCGAATATATTTTCAACGTTTCAATGATTTAAGCGATTTAAGCGAGTTTCATGAAAATTCTTAAAGATGAAAATTTATTTGATCTATTTCGAAATATTAGTAAGTCTTCGACAAGAAACATTTAAAAAGATGGCAAAAGTAGTCGATAGGAAGAGGGTAAACTTCCTCAGGCGAATAATTTGCAGAATGAGATAATTAAAATGGGTCCGCTGAAAAGCTGTCAGCTGTGACGGGCAGATAGGTCGCGCGCTCGCGTCTCTAGAACGAAATTATTCTATGAATGTTGATCGCTACGTAACGCACATTATGCAAAAGAGTGAGAGAGGTAACGAGAGAGATAAAGAGAGAAAGAAAGCTGGCTGAAAGTGACAATTTTTACGTTTTCCGAGTGTCTCGGTGCCGACTACCGCCGCCACTCCGTTTGTCCGTCCGTTTGTACGTTAAAACGAGGAATTTCCATTAGACGACAAGAAGCCGTTCGCACGCTCGTTCGTTCGTTCGTTCGTTCGTTCGTTCGTTCGTTCGTTCGTTCGCTCATTCCTACCGTTGCTCGTCCGCCGTTTGTTTCGGTGGCCTTCTCGCAAAAATCGATCGACGAGATGACGGCGAATAAACCTGCAGCGTTTTCGTCTTTCTGCATAGGCGAAGAAAATTATTTTAAAAAATGTTCTACTATCTAGCGAATAAATCAAATAATGAATCCAAAACAAACTAAAAAGAAAAGCAAAGAGAAAAGCAGACGAAAAAGTAAAACTCATAATCCGCACAAATTAATCTTATATTTTGCCTCTTATGCGATCGCTAATGGAAACATTAGTGATAATGAAATACCGTCAGTATCTTCGCCGTTCGTGAGTGTTCGAAGGTATCAATGCGTATGTAATGCGCATTAAAACGTAGCATTAATTTACGTAATGTTATATAGATTGGAGCGCGTGCGCGTCTCTACTTATACGTGTTCATAGAACTATTGCCACTTGATAGACATAGCAACAC
Organism: Vespula vulgaris; assembly: GCF_905475345.1. NCBI lineage: Eukaryota > Metazoa > Arthropoda > Insecta > Hymenoptera > Vespidae > Vespula > Vespula vulgaris. The sequence continues at coordinate 6,672,600 of NC_066591.1, forward strand.
ACGTTTGTGATATATTCAGATATATATTATATAAATTATGCTTTTGGAAAAAATGTAACGCCGTTAAAATACTTAATGATTTTAGCTGCCATGAATTTTCGATTCAGAATTTATAAACCCTCTATAACTGCTTCATTTCGAATAAGTTAATACTTTATACACATATCTAAATTATTTCCATGATTATCATCGTTTCTATAGGCATTGAATGTGCGTAAAAGACATTAGCATCGTTTGAAGAATTTCACGAAAAGGAAACGGCGTAGGACGCGTGCCCGCGTCCCGACATGGTAGAAAATATTTTCGGTCGGAAAGACGAAGCTTTGGGAAAGATGTGTGTGTGAGAGAGAAAGAGAGAGAGAGAGAGAGAGAGAGAGAGAAGGAGAGGATGTAGATGAGGGATGGAAAGAGTGGAAGAGTGGGAAGGTGGATTTTCACGAATGTGGCTGTGAGAGTGGAAAGGAACGAATGGTTTTCGGTAGTAGAGAAAGATAGAGAGAGAAAGAGAGAGGGGTCGAAAAGGTGCCCTACCCGGTCGCAACGATCCAATCGGGACTCGGGGTAGTTTTTGCCCACCTTTCCACCACTAGCCGGGCAAGCGGTAGCAGGAAGAGTGGTAGCTATGCTACCAATGCGTCTCGTGATTCCAGCGCCACCTAGTTGGCGACTCTCGCGCAATCTAAATGTATATACATATATATATATATGTATATATATATGAAAGTATATGTATATTATATATATACAGACACATACATATATTATATACATATATCTGTATTTTCCCCTCTGAGGTCGCGAGCCTGCCTTTTCATCCGGCACCCTCTCCTCTACCACGTCTCTTCTTCTGCTTCGTAGTCGTCGTCGTAATGCTCGTAGAAGGGGTGGTAAAGGTGAGTGGAAGGGGTATCGGGCCAGGGGTGTGCGCAGTACGCAACTTTTACGCGGCCGATGGCGTCGAGCTCGAGATCAATTTCGAAATAACATCCCTTAGACTTTCGAGGCTCCCCAAATCGATTCGAATTCCGTCTCTTTCAACCCCTTTCTTCTTGCCTGACCAACCCCTTCCCACCTCGACCTCTCATGAGAACCTGCTTCTCGCCTACCGTTTTTCTTTCATTCGTCTCTCTTCGTCGTCTTCCTTTTTTTTTCTTTCTTTCTTTCTTTCTTTCTTTTATATTCTTCTTATTGCATTTTTTCCTACCACTCCTTTTACCATATACACTCTCTCTTTCTGGTACTACGTGTCCTTCAGCAAGGATATGCGCGATCGAGGAAAGTGGTCGAGCAGTTAATTGAAAAGTCAAGATCAGAATATCATCGCGTAGCCCTTTCGTCGGTAAATTGCTTGGATTAATTACTTTTCTATCGAGCACTGTGCGTAGATTCACGTATTATTCGAAGTGAGATTTAATAGATTCTAAGTCGTATTGATAATATTTGAGAATAAGATATATTATAGATTTAATAATTAGAAAGAAACAGTTTTAGTTAATTATTAAAAACACCGAAGTGATAATCGATAATATCGAACATAAATTGATACGTCCTTTGATATCGATTAAACGATTGATATAAAGATTTTATAATATTTTTATCACATTTGTTTATGTAATGCACTACGACCTTCATATCGAATTATAATTCATATAATTAATAAATCTATATATTACATCTGGCGAAAGCGAATATTTTAATAACTTAAATAATAAAATACTTTCATAGTAAAATAATACTACGAAATTGATTACACTAATGATACCAACAAAGGGACATTCGATATAATATAATAATATATCATCAAAAACCATTTAGATATACAAATTAGGGGGAGAAGTGTATAGATATGAAAAATATTAAAGAACTATTGCCTGGTACCATAAAATTTTTTGGATACTGATTACGACAAATAAATCTTAAAAGTGTTAACAAAACTCTCATAAATAATAACTAATTATCAGTGGCCTCTCGAAGCTTTTGTTTCTTGCATGATATCGCAAATATTGTAAAGCTATTACAAACATTACAAACGATGTTTATATTAAATACCATGGGGGCTCTCCACCAGTGAGCATACGTAGATATCTGTTTTATCGAAGCTCACGTACTAAATCTAGCGATAATTGTGCCGTAAACTCTATTTGATATTCGTATTTATCCTCGTGTTCATCGCGACTTACAAAAATCTTTGATAAAGAAAAATGATAAAAATAGTTTACTACTTTTTCGTTCTTCAAAAATATCGATGCCCGATCTATATTTAAAACTGATCGAATCGTATTACTTATTATAAAAATATTGTTACATTGATTGTTAAGAAGTTTTCGAAAATGAAATTCTCACTATAAATACTCCAACGATTCCGAAAAAGATTATTCCAATTAAGTTTTCTAATATGTTATCGTTATTAAAGACAATATTTTTCCTTTCGCTTTTATTAAAAAGAAAGATACCGATTGGTAATAACTTAGCCAAGTCACCCTGTATATAAAATATAGCGTCGACGTTTTTCGTGGTTGCCTCTCCTCCTCCCTTACCTCCTACCACCCATACCCGACTAAAAAAGAAACTTATCTGGAGTATTTTATCGCTTTCGAGTCGGTTGACCCTCAGCATAGTCTGAGGGCGAATGGCGAGAACAACGGAAAAGGCGGTTCATAGAACATCGTATACTTTACCGTCATTTACTTCGGTTTCTTGATGGCCCGAGGCAAGAGCGGCTACAGAAGCGGCATCTATTTTCAACCCTCTGTTTCTATCTCTCTTTTTCTCTTTACTTGGTATCCCTTTTCCGACGCCCTCTCTTTTTCTCTCTCTCTCTCTTTCTTTCAAAGTGTGTATATATGTATATATACATACATACATATATATCCACCTCTCGCTCTTTCTCTATCGCGGCGCTCTCTGCGTGCTCTCGCGAAAATCCTCGCGATAAATTATGCCGTGCAGGAGGGAAATAAATGACCCACCCTCTCTGGCCCTTCTCTCTCTTTCTCTCTCTCTCTCTCTCTCTCCCTCTCTTTACCTCAGCCACCCCCGAGCGTCCCGAACTTCAATCCCCAGTGTGCACGAATCCGTCCTCTTCCTCTTCTACCGTCGCCGCCACCATCCTCCTCCGTGGTCCTCCTCCGTCGACGGCAACCCATCGAGCTATCCTTTTCTCTTTCTCTCTCTTTTTCCCTCTCTCGCTCGTTCTCTCTCTCTCTCTCTCTCTTTCTCGCTTTCTCTCTCTCTCTCTCCATTTCGCCTTGCCCCTCACGTCGCCTTCTGCGGACCAACGAGCAAGCGGCGGTGGTACTGCGAGGAAAGCCGGCTTTAAAATTATAATGGCACGCGCAATTTTGATAACCGTCGTCCGAACCACCGTTAGCCACCGCCCAACCACCCACTTACCACCCTCTTTTTGATATTTCATCGTCCATGGACTTCTCGACAATGTCGTCATTGTTTTAGAAAAATTATTTCTTCGAAAAATTCGTATTACGATGGAAAGATTTCTTTTCTTTTCTCTCTTTCGTGAAATATTTTTTATTACGAACATAGCGCGGGAGATAGCGATTCCAAATCGAAGTTCGTATCTAGGCACGCGGAACGGTTCATCGATATTTTCAATAAAGTTGCGTGCAGTAGCACGTCGGTTTAATGAAAAATCAATGATGAAGGTCCTCACTGCTCGCTAGCTACGCGAAACGCGGTTGCATTTCTTTGTTAGCGAGACTGTGATAACGGCCGATGATTCTCCCTCTCTCTTTTTCTCTCTCTCTTTCCATCTTTTTCTCTTTTTCTCTTGTTTTTTCTTTTGTTTTCGTTTCGTTTCGTTAAATCATGATCGTATCAGATTTACTTTTCGGCTAATTTTATATCGACGATAGCGTCGATTCTATACAAACTGATATAAGACCAAAAAAATTAGTATAGTCAAGATTATTAGTACAACCAACATATATATTCTTTTAAATTTAGAAAGAGATAAATAAAAATGTAATGAACGAACGAATGGATTTAGAGTTATCTATCGCACTTTAAAAATGCTCGGATACTATCTTTCTTTATTTTTCTTTCTTTTTTTTTTCAGTTGTCATTTTTTTCCTTTGCGAAAGTTGAGGAATCCGTAAAAAAGTATGCCAACTTTCTTTCTCGTCTTTTCAGCAACTTCCTTATAGAAACACAACGTGGCTGTTAAAGCGATATTACGTCCGCGGGATATTAACGCGGTACGTTGCCAAACCCCTTTACCCCTTCGCCCTTAGCCACGGCCCAAGTCCACCCCACCGTTTTGCGTTTCCACCCTCTTCCTCTCTCGGTCGTTCGCGCGCGCGTCTCTTGCCCTCGCGGACTGGCTGTCCTTGCTGGAGCCCCCGCAGAGCCAAACAATGGCGTGACGTCGCCCACGAGAATGGCTATGCTTTTGTGCTCGGAAATTGTTTAAGCTTTTGTTATTTTGCGGCTTCTAAATCTCAGACGTCAAGCCACCGTTCTACGCCGTCTCGAAAGAGACCGAGACGTTTCCTGTCAAGTATCTACTTCGTCTTTCGCTTTTATACGTGAAACTGAACACTCTCAGATAGACGAGCACGTCTTACCTTTCACATTTTTCCTTGAAAGAAGTACGGTGTATCAGAAATAAAGATAGTAAATAAAGATAGAGAATCTCACAAATTTTTTCGTTATATTTTAACTTGCAAAGAGAAATTTTTTAGCATTTTTAAATAACTAAGTTTCTCTCGAAGGTATTAAGCAATTTATTTAGAGTAACTAAGGTGTTAGATACTTCTTATAAAAATTGTAATTAAAGTTTGCCAACCCCTTTTGGGAAAAATTCCCTTTTCTTTTTCTTTATACGCCAGCAGTTTGAAGTTTTTTTTTTGTTTTTTACGAAAAGTATCAAATTTTGTAATTTCTCTTTGCTGAAAAGAAGAATACGGATTCCAAATGTATGACGGACTTTGTTATATAACTTTTTCATTACGTTAAAAAGTTATTTGCGAAGAAGTTTGGAAATAGACAAAAAAAACTTGTTCTTGCCGATAAACGAAAGAATTCTGGTCTTATGTTAATGTTATCTCGTAGATTTTTGAAAGGGTTCGCAAGGTTTACATATTTCTCGTTCGCGGTCATAGCGCGCAGACGTTCCTACATATCTGAAATACCAGCTCGCGACTTCGCACCGTGCACGGTATGCGTGCAACAATGTTAGTAAATTCACGTACGCACGCGCGCGCACACATCTTCGGTGGTTAAATAATGAAATGAACACGACGGTCTCTGTTTATTTGAAAACGGACGTACACATAACCGTGCATTTATTTCATATTACAAAACTTTACTTGCAGGTTCATAATTAAAGTCGTTGCGTTTGACAAGGCTCTTTTAATAAAATTGTTTCAAGATGATGGAAAAACGAAAAGAATCGAAAGTAATCGTTCGACTGTTGTTCTACTCTAATCGGACGAATTCGATAAGAATGTTCGGCTATTTAATTTTATTAATTTCATCGAATTTTTCCATTTCATATTCCTTCTATCCTTTTCAATCAAGAAAAAATTTCGAAATGTCGTATTCTCTGGACGAAATCTCGATCGGATTTATGTCGGAAAAAGTTAACATTGTCTCGATAATTCCGTGCATTAAAAATACTCAACGAGGAGCAACAATTCATACTCGCAGGAACTGATATCAAACGTTATTCCTTTTTTCATTACTAACTAGCGAACTGTTTAACGTTCTCCGGCAAAGCGTCGGACGGGCACCCTCCCTGGTTTGCCACCCCCGCCGCCGCCACATCGTCCTTTTCCCCGTCGACCCTTTGCAACGGGTTGGTTGGAGAAGGCGGAGGGAGGAAGAGGAGGTGGTGGAGGAGGTGAAGAGGTAGAAATGGAGAAGGGAAAAGAGAGGTAGTGCGCGGACTTTTGGAGTGGTCTGTGCCCACCTATCGACCCTCTCGGCTTCTACTCTCTCTCTCTCTCTCTCTCTCTCTCTCTCTTTTCCTCTTTTTCTCTCTCTCTCTTTCTCTCTCTCTCTCTCTTTCTCGTTTTCCACTCCTCCTTCTCTTTCCTAGCCACCGACCGACCTTCGTGCGCACACAGAGGAAAAAAAGCACGTACCCAGTCGAGCGGGTGCGCGTGAGCTCTCTACAGAGAATTTGTAAAAGAGAGAAAGAGAGAGAGAGAGAGAGAGAGAGAGAGAGAAAGAGAGAAAGAGGAGAGTGAAAGAGAGAGAGGGAGACGCAAAACGAGTGCGCGCGCGAGCGCGCGAGCACACACGCAAGCATATCCTAATTTTAGTCGGCGTTTGGCGCAGCTGTGCCTGCCCACATGTATCGTGCGGGCTCGAAACTCCGAAATTTCGTGCAAATAGCACGGGAAGGAAGCCGTCCCTGATTAAACTGGTTATTTCCTAGGAAAAAAAGGGACGATGTACGACAAAATTTTTTTCAGGAAATCAGGTTATCAGTCAACGAATCGGCTGATTCAAATGATAACAATCTAAAGAATGAAAGGATTTGTTAAAACTTCCTTTTTTTCTTACTTTTTTAATAAATTCATTGATGAGACAAAAGGGTTCTTTCTTTCCGTCTCTCTTTGTTTTCGTTGATTTGTTTATATCTCGATGAAGGAGGTAGAAACGATAATTGGTATATAAAATAAATTGATCTCCGATGAAAAAAATGATAACTTACTTGGAAAAGATTAATCTGATACATGCGTATTATATCGATCAAAACGTGAAGAAATTGCTGAGGAAAAAATAATTTAATCTTTTTACGTGATTTTTTGAACAAAATGTTTAATGATGTATTTGGTATAAACCGCGAGAAATATCAGTAAATTAAGGATATCGAATTTACCAGGGATTCGTTTAATGGAATGATTAATGCTGTATTGTAACAAAATATTTTAATCCGTCATGATAATATATGGCGTGCCGCAAAAATGTGGGTTAGGAGGTATTGCTATTGCATCGAACCCATGAATGATACACTCTCTCCCCACATCGATGTTACCCTTTACAGTTCAGACGTATTGCCTATGCACGAAAACCATGATCGGTAGCTTCCCCCAAATTGACGTTTCGGTCACTCCCCGTATTGTGGCATACGCGAAAGAACTTTTTTGAAAAAAATGTTTTTCCGGTTATTTCGATATCTTATTTTCAAAGATTCCTTTGATAATGAAAAATGAAAACGTTCTTTTCAAAGAATAATCGGTTTAGAAGTGCTATTTTTATAATCCATTTTAATCAATAATTAGAAAGAGATTTAAAACAATAAACGTTACATGTAAAAAGAACAGTAAAGGATTGTTAGAATATTAGAAAATCAGTAGTAATCTCTAAACGATCGGATAGATGTTTTAATAAAGTCTCTATTTACGAAGACATATGAAAGCGATTGTGGCGATCGATTGGAAATAGTCTGAGGTGATGGTCACGTGGAAGAAATTCACACGTGGCAGTCGGTCAGGGCTGTGAAGTCGGGTGTTGTCGTTCGACAAAGGGGGATAGGTGCGATGGAAAACGAAAGAGCGATGATATCTGTTGGACAATCGTGTTGCACACCCACTGGTGAAGATAGAAGGAGAGGGAAAAAGTAAGAGAGAGGGAATAGGAGAAAAGGACGAGAGTGCAGTTTACCTATAACCCATAAATCGACCCCACTTTTCTATTAAGAGACGCACGATTGACTTGCGTTGTTTGGCTCTTCCTTCCCCCAATATTCGTCGATCTGCTCTTCTCTCTTTCTTTCTCTCTTTCTCTTTCTATCTGCCTATCCTTTTCATTTTTTCCCACTCTCTCCTAGCTGCAGCCGCTACTACAAGCGGTACCAACAGCAAACTCGAGCTCTCTCCCTACTTCTCTCGGGAGCTCAGCAACCGTCTCCACGACTGGAAATCACCCCACCACTGTCCACCACCGACGCCTGGTGTCCTCGTATCCTGCGCAAACCTCGTTGAATCCCCACCAAAAGTTGCTTCTCGCGTTTTTTCTTGGAGCTACGCAGCAAAGCCGACGCGACATCATTCACACACGAGCTTGCTACGTATATACATAGGTATATACATATACCGATCAGTTTCCAAGGTTTCCTCCTAATTACCGAAACCGTGGAAGCATGAGCCGATACAAAAGGCGGATACCTTGCTTACCGTTCATGGAGAAAGCGTTCATCCCTTTTTTTCTTTCTTTTTTTTATCATTAAACATTTCTCGTTTTAGATTTGTCTATTTTAAGAAAATGGGGTTAAGCAATTTAAACTCGATCAACTCGATTGTTTTCAATTATTTAGGAATTTATATTTCATTATCAATCGAGAAATTTATTGATAGCACATATCGTTTAGTACTACTCTACTACTGCATATTACTTTGTTCGATTTTTCGTGATGATGTTTATATAAGTCTAGGAGAGTAATATTGAATTTTTGTAACGTTGAAAAAACATGTACATATTCGTACACCTATAAAACTGTTTTTTGGACAATATTGATTGAATTATGTTTGAACTCGAACAAAAATCATACATTTAGGAACATTACAGAGTCCGACTAAATTTTGAAAATTAACAAACAATCAAGGAAAATAGTACAGAACGAAAAGCAAGCTATTCTATGGTTTTGAGGAAACACTTTAGCCACTTCTAACATTTTGATAATTCAGCCGATCCTTGTTTTCTTAACGTTTTGTATGTAGCTAACATCTACTCATTGCGAACAGAGAACATCGAGCATAATTACGTGCATGCGTTCTCATAATTATCGAGCATCGCGGATTAGCCCTTTAAATTTGATCGAATCGTACGTAAACAGGCGAGAGGAAGAGAGAAATAATACGAGCTTACGTGTGTCCGTAATACAGGAAGTTATGGACGTTTGTACGAAGCGGCTCAAATTGGTCTGCTCGCTAATAAACATAATTAAAGTGTAATCTTCGATATTGCGAGTTTTGATGTTATCCTTAGCGTTCTTCGAAACGGTACCTCATTCATTATGATACTTTTAATTCGTTCAGCGATTAAAAAAGAGCATGAGCATGTCAATCGTAATCTTTCAATTTTTTTGATACATATTATTATGACGACTACTTAGAAAAAAAAAGAATAGAAAAAGCGGTAAAAGGAAAATATTAAAATTCTAATTGTATTTTGATTGACATATTTGACTGATAAACGAGTAAATAGGAAACGTGAAAAATTGATCGTTACTTCGTGTAATACGAGTTAATCGATTCTTCAATGATGAGCACGAGTGTCTTGTCGTTCATTATTATCGCAAAGGCATAAATATTTCAACGAGCTATCGACTGTATTGGATTACCTATAGCGCCGCTAATCTCCGATATTCTCCACGCGCGGGAATACCTACAGGCGTCAAAGGAGGAACGATTAATCCATTATCGAGACAAGTATGGTATACTTAAAAAAAGAAAAAATCGTGTTAATATTACAGTCCGTGAAGGAATACCTCTTAATGAATAACGAAACGATCGATTAAATTTTGTTCGGTTAAATTAAAGTCATGTTAGGCAAAAGAAGAATCTGTAGATCTATCGTTTCTATATTTCGTTAACCAAGAATAAACACTTCGTTACACGCGCAACTTTAATGTACACACGTAGATGTCATGTTGTTCTATATAAAAAAAAAAAGAAATAAAAGGAAAAAAGAAACGAAGTAACGATTGGTCGAGTGGCTAGCAAAAAATAAAATATTGTGATCGATGACAAGGTCAGCAACGATTCACGAATAGCTGATCGGCTGCTAGTAGGAGGATCAGACGAAAGCTCAAACAAGACGCGTGCGTGCTATCGGTTAGGTAGATGCGATCCAAGGACATATATTTTGGCATAGATAGATCGCGTTGTGGACGTAGGATATGGCTGAGGGACCTCTTAAAATACACCCCTGGGATCGAGATGAGAGAAAGAGAGAGAGAGAGAGAGAGAGAGAGAGAGAAAGAGAAAGAGGAAGAGAGAGAGAGAGAGAAAGTTAGTGGAAGGTATATAAGAGAAAAAAAATTCCTACGTAGAAGGGAGGGAAAAGATCCACGAGTGAGTGAGAGAGATAGAAAGAGAAAGAGAAAGAAAGAGATAGATGGATAGAGAGAAAAGGGCGACGCCCTCGCGACGGATTTCGAACGCGGCCATTGCGCTGAGAGGGCGTGGCTGCGCAGACGCTTGAAAAGAAAAATCCTCGCTCGCGGGATGAAAAGCAGCGCGGCGCGCGTCGCGCCGTCCGATGCTCTCGACGCTACGAAAAAATCGGAGAGGGTGGTCTGGACGCTCGGGTAGGTGGTGAGAGAGGGTGCCTGGCTAAGAGAGAAACGAAAGAGGGAGGAAAATGCGCACGAGCGGTCAAAGAGGGCGCCTTTTCGCTCGACAGAGCGCGCACTTTTCGGGACGAGGCTTTATCCTCCTCTCTCTATCTCTCTCTCTCTCTCTCTCTCTTCCTCTCTATCTCTCTTTCTCTCTTCTTGCTTCCCTCCATTCTCCCTTTTCTACCTCTTCGTACCCCGAGCTGCCTCGCCGTCACGGTAACCACCACTGGCTCGATGGTTTCTATCTCTCTCTCTCTCTCTCTCTCTCTCTCTCTCTCTTTCTCTCTTTCTCTTTTCCCCTTCCTCTTTCACATTGCTAGGATGACGAGGAACGTGTACGTGCGAGCACTTATACGTGCGCAAGAGAAAATGAGAGAAAGCCATGTGCGTGGATGAGAGAAAGGGAGAGAGGGAGAGAGAGAGAGGGAGAGAGGAAGAGCAAGCATCAAAATTATTTTCCAACGGGTAACACTGCAGCGCCTCGCGGTACCAGCCGAAATTTCAGCCCTTTAATTTCAGATGGTATGATAATTCGCAACGATATTTCACGCGAGTCTGGAAGCAGGCTCAACGTGGGTTTTATTGCGGCCGTCCCGAGGGCTGAAAACGCAAAAATTTCACGGAATTGCCGAAAGAGATCGGCGAGTAAACGGGGAATAGACGTATAGATGGTCTATGGGAAAATGCTCGTTAATTAAGCTAGATAAAATTTTGAATAAGGGTAGGCTATGTTAGTTCGCATACATTCGGAATTGAATGATTCGGAACGCGTTGCCTTGAATCAGAGTCTATTCTGAAAGAGAACCCTCTGAGAGATAGCCCTTCGTTCTCGCGTTTGATCTAACATTACAGGAGGAAAGCATACTATCCACCGTTTGGCCTCTCGAAGAATTAACGAATAATCTATTGTCCTTTCCCCTTTTATCTCGTTTCTGTTGTTAATTATTCTATTCGATTCTTTCTTTAAACGTACTTTCCTCCCTGTTTATTTCTATTATAAAAAATTCAAAGGATTATATTATTAGTTATTTACGTTTATAAAATTTTCGTATGTATTACGCGTGGAGTTACAGAAAAATCTTTAATGCGTTCGTTGTTTTTTTTTTGTGATTTACCCCACCACGATATCGTACTATTCCGTGTAACAATCGGATCACGCGAAATCCACATACAAACGGGATTTTATCAAAATTATGAAAATAGTTCGTAACTGGAGATTACATTCCTCTGTGTTTCCATATTTTATGTTTGCATCGTTTTGTTTCAACGAAATTTCGTTTCTTTTTCTAACAAACATAAGCTTTCGTTCCCTTGTCTGATTAACGAAATTATAATGATTTTGAATAAGATTGATGAAAAATTCTAAAAGGTCGTTCAAATACTTCGAATCTTATGATTCTGGTAAAGGATCGATCAATCGGTCACAGAGAGTTTCCTCGATGTCTGATCGCTAACGCGCTTGGATGAGGGTGAAAACGGGCTAAATATTCTTGTCTGCTACGGCATTCACGGTAGGAAAGAGGAGAAACGTTCGCGTGGGAGGAGAGGGTGGACTATCCAGAAATTTTATCCCCTGGACAGTGCAAAGCGACGCAATTTCGTTTCGGACGGTGTATGGAAGGGGCAGAGGGGGAAGAGGAAAAGAGACAAGGGTAGTCGAAACGACAGGGGAGAGGCGGCAATTTTTTAAAATTAAGGCTGTTAAACCTAATCTCCAGGTGTGCCGGCGCACGCGCTGTAGAAATCGTAAAAACTCTGCTGTTTCCAACCCCGCGTTTCTCGCCCTCATTCTCTCTTTCTCTCTCTCTCTCTCTCTCCCTTTCTCTTTTCGTACTCCCACTACACCCTCCAAAGCCCTCGGCGTCTCTTCGTTCCGTACTTTCGTCCGCTTGGTGACGCCGCCTACGGTGTCCCTGACGTCCCTCGACGGTTGTTAAATTGCCGCACGAAACGTTCTTAATGTCCGCGGCGGTAGTCTGAGTCTTTTTCTCTACATTTCCTCCTCCCTAGCAACCTTTCAAGCCTCCACACCCTTCTCCTCCCCTACCTTGTAGGACGACTCTCTTGCTCACTTTTCTTCTCTTTTCCTTTTCCGGATTCTGTTTTCTGTGGAATCGATTTTCTTTTATATCCCTGCCGGGAGGCTCTTCTGGTTCTCGCGTAAACGAGCACGATGGTAGTCGAAACGCCATCGTCGCCATCGTGAGAACCTAGCGTGAAAGAAAGAGATAGAAAGCGAGATGCGATGAACGTAGGATTACGAGCGGCTGTGGTACGATAAACGTCCGAATTATGTCGGTTATCAGCTATGAAGCGTGATTCTCGCGATTGTACGAGTACGAAACATATGTATATATGGTAGATATTCAACGACAGTAACATCTTTGGTAGATTGTAAAGTTTTGCCGTTTATCGCACTCCTGTGCGATTTTACGTGAATAAGACAATTTTGGTTTACAGCATTTGCCCATTATTTTTTTCATACCGAAAATTCTGCCTATCTTTGAAATCATATTTTAAGATCGTATAGAGATTTTTACAGAAAAAAATTAAATATTAGAGTAGGACAAATGATTTGTGTTACATAGAAAATGAATGTTTGAAACGCTTGTTTATTTGCATCACGCGTGTTATCAGAACAAAATTCAAAAAGCAAGAGCTTCAAATGTTTCCTCGAAGTATTTCATTGTACAAAATAAAATAAATTCAAAAGTATCGGAAACAAAGAAAGAAAAAGAATGAGAAAGAATAAAAAAAAAAAGAAAAGAAAGAAAAAGAAAAAGAAAAAAAGAAAAAGAAAAAAGAAAAAGAAAAAGAAAAAAGAAAAAGAAAAGAAAAAAGAAAAGAAAAAAAGAAAAGAAAGAAAAAGAAAAGAAAGAAAAAGAAAAATTCTGACGGCAATATCGAAATCTCCCGGTTAATCGCGTTCAAAAGGGGTTGAAAAGGGCGAACGAAGCGCCGCGCGACGGTGGCCTTATTCGGGGATTTTCCGGTCTCAGCCGGTAGGGTAGAGCGCGACAAGCGTTTTCTCTTAAGAGAACTGTTACCGACGTCGTCCGGCGGATGCCTAGATACGGCCATCTTGGAAAAACAAAAGCGTCGCAGCGACGTAGGAAAAACAAAATGAAGGCGCTTGCGCCGCCGCTTCGGTATTGAGCGAGGCCGCCGGCGCCTTTTTGCATTTTAACCCTCTCCATTCCACCCCCTGTCGTCTTCCCACCATCGTTCGGCTAGCCCCACCACAGCGTCGAACAGCCAAGCTATGATGTGCCCCTTCGCCATCGGCCTCCCTCGTCGTTCTCGTGATCGCCGACTCTCCTCTTCCTCTTCCTCTCTTTCTCTTCCTCTTCCTCCTCTTCTTCCTGCTGCCACCGTTTTCTCCACCCTGCAGCCGATCTCTACCGCTACGTCGATCGTTCCGAGCGTCGGCTTTTTTTGCTTTCTAACGCGTTTTTAAACGAACGAAAAAATAAATCTCGTTTACCCGTTCGATTATGTCTTCGAGTAATTAATAACGATGATTGTTCCTACGTCTAATTATTCCCTTGAGGTATCTACATCATTTATCCTGTTTGTTTTCTTTATTATTTTACCTATTTTCGACGTTTCTTCGAGGTTGTACAGACGTTTCTTCCAAATCGATTATCCTTTCTTAAACAAAGAAGGGAGAATATTTGTCTTAAGGGAGAGCCGACATTGCCTGGGGTAGCAACTTCTGGCTTTCCTAGTGTCCATAGTAACGTGGCGCCCTCTTTTTTTGAGCGACAGTACAGGTTCTCTTAATAAATCGATTAAACGTAGTAGACGTTTGATTTTATATTCCTTTCGTTCACGATTCCCTTTGTTATTGATTGATCGTGGGATCTAATTGAAAAAGAAAATTAATGATAAATTATTTTCTACTTGTTTCCACGTTATTTTCACTAAAATATTAATTATATTAAAAAAGAGATCATACGAAAGATAATATTTTGCGAGACTGAAGCGAAGTTAGAAAAGAGCAAGCTCGGTTTTCTAAGAAAAAATTGAGGAATGCAGCTCGGAAGGCAAGAGAGTAATATGTGCTTTATAATGCGCGCCTGAGAAAAAGGAATAAAAACTGAGGAAATGTTTTCGCAAGCGTGTAGTACCCGCGGGGGTGGCAAGCCAGCGGTCTCTCTTAATAATCTCACATTCTTAAGCACGTTGACTTAATTTACATTTTAACCGTTTTGCCAGGAAAAAGGACGGAAAAGAGGAAAAGAAAAAAAGAAAGCAAAAAATTCCGTCCTTTCCAGAGACGCCTTAAGTCTCTGTGCCTACGATTATTTTTTTTCTTGCCTCCGACGTTTTCTTTCATGCCAAGAGATCGTGGTTTTTTATTTCTTATGATGCAAAAATGCTTCCCTAGACGTTACAGAATGCAAATCTTCCATCTACACCGACCGGTTTTCGAAACGATTATATAAAATAAGATTACACAATTATCTTTTCTTTTTCTTTCAAGAGTATCTTGAAACACTTTAAATAATGAATAATTGATAATCCTTTGTCGCGTGTGCGCGTGTATTATATTGAAAAAATTATAATCGATAATCAAATTAAACGTTACAAGATTTAAAAATAATATTTTATTCCGAAATTGATAATCGTGTAACACCAGAGAAAAATTATTTATCGAATAATATTAAGTATAAAACGGTAGAATTCTCTTTTAAAATTTAATAACTCATAATTTATGTAGCTACGCTCAACGTCTCAAAAAGTCTTCAAAATGATCTTTCTTAATATTCTTTCACGAGCTGCTGCGTCCCCCATCGAGTGCGCATTTATTAAGGCTTCTTATCCTCCTTCCCCCATGTCGATCCACACATGCTTGTAGGTTGGCGCGCTTATGGTCGTGTGTGTACATGTGTGCGTTCATCCCCACCATACTCCGTATTCCCCACTCTAGATCCTTCCCTAGCTCTTTCATAGAATACAGTGGTGGGGTAGCGCGATTAGATGCTGGAGGGAGGTTAGATGAAAGTTTAGATAAAATCCAGGGTGCGTCAACCAACGTTGGAAGCACTCTTGCATCAGAACGAAACGTAGTCTTAGAAAATCATTTTATCGTTAATGAAAAAAAAAAAAAGATTATTTTCTAACATCTATCATATTGATTATTTCTCTTTCGTTGAATTTATTAGTCATTAACTCAGAAAACATCATCCATATAATACGAACGCGTTCGGATTAAATGATAATGTATCATTTAATAATCACGTAATATTACACGCGCATAATCAATCTAATAAATTTAATTGTATTTTACCTATAATGCACGTACAATATCGGCGGTAGCGTGAATTAATTCGTATAATCGTAGAATTATTAGTACCAGAGAAGAATCGTATATTAACGGGAAGTGAATCGTACGAGGAAAATTTTCCTGGCTGAAATCGGTGAACGTCGAAGAGATCAAAATCGTATCGCCGAATTCGATATAGCAAATTTGTGCCAATAAATATAGATTATCACTCTTGCGAGAATATCTTTTGAAGAATAGTTCGAGATTTTTGTGCCTTTCACAATCAGATCCGGAGTATCGAATTTTTTGGAGTGAAAAAAATTTTTCTCTTCCGAACTAGCCGACAGAAACAGACAGAAAGAAAGAGAGAAAGAGAGAAAGAGAAAGAGAGAGAAAAAGAGAAATGGCAGGAGCGTTGCAGTCTGTCGGCTGCGCCGACGTTGCATCGCGCATTATTTAATGGACGGTTTTTCGCTTTGTTCGGCCGACTCATTAACCACGGGGCCTCCCGATTGTACTTTGCGTCGGTTCTCCGTTGCAGCAGCAGTGGTGAACCGACGCCCGGTCGTCGCAGCAGCGTGTGCGCGCGCGTTCATTCGTGACAGAGAAAGAGAGAGGGTTTGAGGGGTGCAGTCGCGTCGTTGCATAATGAACAGGACGCGTTGCCTCTCTTTTTCTCTCTCTCTCACTTCTCCGTTCCTTTTTTTCCTCTTCTTCGTCTCTCTCGTCAACCCCTTTGGCTCTCTTTCTCGTTGACGACTCTTCTCTCGTTCTCTATCTCTTTCTCTTTCTCTCTCTCTCTTTCTCTCTTCTTCTCTCTCAACTCTTTTATCTCGCTCATCAACCCATTATTCCTCCGTATTACGTTACGTCGCTATGTCGCTTTTCGGTGTGAGCGAGCTATTCGCGTTTCCTGTCTCTCTTTCTTTCTCTTTCTCTCTCACTCTCTTTTGCGAATGTATATGAGAGAGAAAAAGAGAAAGAGAGAGAGAGAGAGCAAACGTCGAGAGTCAGCCTCCGACCCTCTTCGATCCTATCGTCCTTTCGTTTTTGATGCTTCCGCAAAAGAGAGAAATGCGTTTTGCCTGAGGATGACGACAACGACAACGACAACGGCGACGGCAGCGGCGACGACGACGACGACGGTGACGACGACGACGACGACGACGATGATGACGACTGCAACGAACGAGTTTGAATCACCATGCGAATGCGAACGTCCATGTAAAAGCGGCGTACCAGCTCGCGGAAAATCTGATTTTCTTTTGGCTCGTTGCGATAAAAACGTGCGTTGACTCCGGTTTGTTTCGTTTCGTTCGTACCAACTCTCTATCGCTCTGTCCCTCTTTCTCTTTAATTCACTGTCTTCTGTATGTTTTCTCTTTATGCGAAAACTTTGATATCTATTTTGTTTACAGGCGAGGTCGCAAATTAGAATGAGATGTACGCGAGAAAGTCATCTTATCGTCCAACATCTTTTTTACTTTGCATCTCGCGGGACCAATAAGCTTCTCGATTCTCCGAGTTTTTCTTTGATATTTTTCAGATTGCTGGAATTCGGAGTGGACTTTTCCTTCGTCACGAGACGGACGAACTTTAATATGTTTATAAAATTCACATTTATAGATCGAAGATGTTATTTAAAGATTCGACCAAATATCGGTAAGTATATTTTCATTGGTTTTCACATTTACCGTTTTTTATCTTATGAATGGATTCGGAAGAAACGAGTTTTCATTAGATACCCAAGAGAAAATCGGCCAATGAAGAATTCCACGATGAATGATAAAGTCTTGTCTCTATGGAGTTCAGATAACTTCATATAAATCTCATTGGCAGGCGGGCGCAGGACTGTAATATTTTTATCTAGCTCTCTTTGTTCTTAATTATTTCATTACCCCATCCTCTCGTGGTTCAATTCCGATTTAGTTCTTTGATATTGCAAAAACGGTAGTATTCTATCGATCTCTTTCAGTTGTACGGTTACTTTGCTTTGCTCGTCTCACATAAATGTCCAAAACGAACAGTATTTACTCTTTCTTTCTCGCTTTATGGAGAAATATATTTGTCGTAATCAGATTAAATACACTATTGATTATCGAAATTTTATCTATATAGTTATACGCACGGAAAAGCGTACGATGTATCGTGATTTTAACGAAGACAAGCAAGTATTCATCGTGATCCCGTATCATATAGAAAGTTAATTATTTATAAACGGAAACGTGATCCATATCAATGCGCTCTATATAACAATGGACCTACCATTCGTATTCTCAAAAGAACAATTAACGAGAGAAAAGATATCTCTAATAAGCCGCATTTATGCTGACTATTTTCAGACTCAAGGAAGGAGTGTACGACTGGAAACTATGTAAAAAGTTCGACAGGTTGGCCGGTAGAAAACCGCAGCGATCGGTGTTAGTCGGGTTTCCAAGAGTTGCTACGGTCGAATTTGGAAAGAGGACTACGATGAAAATGGAACGCAACTTTACAACATGGACAGACACGTACAGGCGTGACAGGGTGCTGCCCTCTGCGGGCTAAAATTAGAGGGTGCTGTCCGAAGTTCTCCGCTACACGTTTGCATTTCCTATGCACTATTTCCCACGTGTGGGTGCGTACAGTCCAGTACGAAAGCTGGATACCTCACCGCAAACGAGATACACACGTTGCGGATTCACGGACTCGCTGATGCAATATTTCTATCAGTTTACCGTGCCGGAATATGAAACAAAAAAAAAAGGAAGACTGGACCGCGTGGTTGAGTGGCGAGAGAGTGAGAGAAAGAGAAAAAACGATAGGGTGGGTAAGAGATGGCTGATAGAGAGGGAGGAAAAAAATGCTTTCGGCTTTCTACGCTCGCCCAAATATTTTCGTTTTGTTCTACGCGCTCCTGGCGCTTTTCAAAATCGATCTTCCATTATCGTCCGATTCTCCTCTATAGGTCCGCTGTAACCGAAATTGAAAGTTTACGCGGTATATCCCCCTCCCCACGTTTATTTATCGTATATGAACTCATTTTGTAGTCTATCACTATTTTCGTCTTAGTATTTACTTATCTACTTAGATTAGATCGATGACGTGCAAGATGTATTTATTTGCACATACGAAACATTTATATCAACGAGCATCGTCAATTATGAGAAGAAATATCAAAGAAGGAAAGATTAATTGATCGATTCAAAATGACCTTTGCAAGGAACAGGACTAAATATATCGTTCAATGTTTTTCAACCCCGAAGACGTTTCGCGGTCAGCCTATTGAGAAATTTTTACCTCCTGGGCATCGCGACTCTAATTATTCTTTCTTTGACCTTATATAAAAAAGAGTCGATCAAAGATAAAACTTTTACACAAGAAAAAGAAATCTCTGTCTCTAAGGGACTTTTGCGAAGGACTGTATCCGTGTATCCGGTGTACCCTCTCCAGAGGCATTAGACGCAGTGTATCGGCGGCCGTGCTCGTGCGCGAGTATTAGACACCATGCCCACAGCTCATTTGCCAACTCCGGCAAATTTACCAAATTTAAATGCAAAATCGGCCGGTGCTCCGTCGCTTCGTGAGCGCCTGGCTGAGAGCGAGATAGAAAGAGAAAGAGATAGAGATGGCGAAGGAGAAAGAGGGGAATATAGAAGAGGTGGATGGATCGAGCAAGAGAGAGAAAGAGATGAAAATAGAGAGAGAGCTAAAGGGAATAGGAACGGTAGACCGAGAGGGTAGTGGCCGCTGTTGGAATAGGATGGACGGATAGCGAACGAGCGTGAATCTGTAAGAGAGAAAGAGAGGTAGAGAGGGAGAGAGAGCAAGAGAGAGAAAGAGAGAGATAAAGAGAGAGAGAGAGAGAGAGGGTGGACAGAATATAGATGGATAGAGGCGCGATAGTGGAGCGTGCGCGGGAGAATGAGAGGTAGAAACTCGTCGGTAGTAGGAAACTCAAATGGTCGCAATGGTGCAGTATAGTAGTCGGCTGGTTGTCAGAAGCAGCGTGCGATTGGTTCACCGGGTATGCCTGGCCTTTCTACCTTTCCTACGTCGTTCCTGCCTCGTTCCTCTCACTTCCGTCTCCCTTTTCTCATTTCAGATAACTCGCGCGAGTCCTTTTGGCTATTTGCTTTCGTTCTTCACGATGGCTTTTTTATCAGCTGATTTTTCTATTTCTTTCGAATTCTATCGACTTTTCTCAGATACTTTATAGACATTTAGAATCTAATGAATATAGTATCAGCTGTTAAATCACTATATCTCGATCGTCTGCTTACGAAGAGAAACGATAAAGCGACAACAACAGGATAGCGAGTTTGTTAGGCCTGTTAGATTTCGTACCATGTGACGGGTTTAGTTGAATTTTTCTTAGAGAACGTTAACATGTTATGGAAATTATGTCTCTTTAAATAAAAACAACAAAAACATATAAAGAGAGATGAAAATATATAGATATCCTATATTCGAAAGATTAAAAAAAAAAAAACGGTGAATGGCTATTTATTATTTCAGAACGGTGAATGTAATGAGAGAATGAAAAAAATTGTTAACCGATAAAATACAGTTAGCACTATCTCGACTGATCTTTTCCAAAAACTTTTCGTATCGTTTCTCCTTTTATGTAAACCACGAACATTGCCAAAGGGTTAGCAATTATTATTCTCCATGCACTTCTCGCCGTTTTGTTGTTCATTGGCTCGACCGTTTATTATTCATCGTTCGTCATATAGAGGTGCACGTTACATACTGTGCGACGTAACGACGTGGCCCGGGATACATGTCGTGTGCCCCGCGTTGTTTTACACAATGTTACAACCGGCTGACGTACTACCGGCCGGGGCATAAAGGCGTGTAAGAGAAGGACAGAGCGAGGGCCGCATGTTCAGGGCTGCGTTAAAACGACGAACTTGTTTCACCGAATGTAGAATTATGCTACGTTTGTTTCGGATCTTTCATAAAAATGGACTTTGAGGAAGGTATTCTTTCTTGTAAATTTCATTATCGTGTGTTATTATTACGATACTTCAATTATGTAATAGAAAATTATCTTAAGCTGTAGAATAAGGAAAAGGATACATACGTTAAATACAAGATGTAAAAAATAATGAAAATGTATCTTGTGATACTATGTAACAAGAGAGAAAAAGTCTTAAACAGGTAAAGTTTGATATTAATAGAGGAAATCCGGCGTGCCGTGCTGCGGTAAATATATCTCGGTTCTTCTTCATGCTTTCTCGTTCCACCGCGGTAATTTTTAATCCTAGAGAAATTTATGAAACAGTCCGTATTTCATTATACGCCGTAATAAAGATGTAGATAGATAATCATGGAAGTCCTTAATTAAAATCATTACTTTCGTTGGTAAAAGTTTGAGACGCGTGGGACTCTTTTTGGTCGTGTTCTTGTTCACGTGTCTCGTGACATAGAGATTTTATTTTTGAAGAATCGTTTAGAAAAATGATCATTACAAAAAAAGGATTAAAATCGAAGTATCGACGATGTTCACGATCTTGCGAAGATGTAAAAAAACTACGAACTATCGTAAATATTTTACAAAGAAATCTCTCTTTACATTATGTATTCGCATTTGGTAATAGCCCTAAGCAAGAATGAAATATGTATGATTACACACATTTCAATATAATTACAATACATTATAATATCCGGTGCAGTCTTCAATTATTCTATGCAAATTCCAAATATGTATATCTAAGAGACTTTTAAAATCGAATGAATGTATTTCGAGATAATATATGAAAGATTCAAAAGAAATATATATATATATAATATATACTTATAGATATAAAGAAGAACAGAGAGGGATGTATAAAAAGAAATTAATAAGCGAAAATGCATAGACAGTAATGAAAATATAATAGTCTACGTTCCCTTTAATATCGAAATTTTGCGAGTTGGATAAAGCTTCCTCGTTTCGGTGATAATTTCGACCGATCAGTAAGGATAGCGTCGCGTTTTGCGTTTCGCACATGTATTTTCTCTTTACTGTTAGCACCTAACAAAAAACTCACGATTGCATGTCACCATGCGTGTGTCCATAAAATAATCGACAAAATAATGGATCGGGTACGTCGACCACTGATTTTATTGCATAAAGAATGTTATTATCCTTTACAATATTCATCATGTTTTTCAGACGCGTACGAATTGCGTTTTTATAATTATCGCGAATGGAACCGTGCGTTAACGCGAGGTATTCGAGTGCGCGAGAGCACACGCGCATGAGTGCTAATGAAACCGATGAAACATTGCACTGTTATACTCATCGAATTCAGATTGACGCAGAGAACGCGAAAGATCTTGCTTGTTACGAGATATAGATTATATTTAAGGCTTAGACGTGTGTGAAGCATATTGAATAGCAGGAAAGAGAACGACTCTGCGTATCGATCGCAAGTTTATTTTGATTATATAAGTTTTCTTCTTTTTTATATATATTGGCGAAACAAATTTTGTAGCTTTGTATACTATATACGAGAAAAGGTTGCTTGTATGTTTTTCTTTGCGTTTCATTGTTATTTTATCTAAATATACTTATTCTTTGTGACTTTAGTTTAATGAGAAGCAATATCTAATATTCTTTAATATGCTGTAAAAATACGAAGTAGATCAAATTAATGTTATTTTATTCATCTTTCTTTTTCTTTCTTATTATTATATTCGTTATTATTTCTTCGACCAACATTTTGTGAACCGAAAACGACACGTGTCATGATGTAACATATGCCTTTTGCTTGTGTTAGATACACGTATAGAAAGAGCTCGAGAAATGGCGGAAAAGAGGAATTTTGTGAAAAAGGGAGGCCGAGAGACTTGAACCATTTATATTCGACCCTCTTAAAATGCGTGGGAATGCGGGCATCATTAACGTTCCTCCCCTTAAGCGTTCCTCACTATTCCTCTTCCTCTCTCTTTCGCTCTCTTTCTCTCTGTGTCTTATGGTTGATGCACGCTCTCCTCGAGCTTTATTAACCAGTTGCGGTGGCCGAGCTCGCGCTATCCAATAAGCTTGTGGCTCGTCTATCGTATCTTTTTTAGCGTTTTACAACAAACACGCCTGGTGTTTTTACATATCGGTTTGCGAAAAATATCTGTAATGCGATAATTTTCTTCCCTTAGAAAATAATTAAGACAAACGAACGATAGATCGAATTTGTCAGAAATTTTTATATTCTTATTTTGCTAAAAATATGTATCAAAAGACAATAAATAACTATGTATCAAAAATAACAATAAAATCTTTTTCTTCGTATCGTGTTTTATTTTCTATGCGTAACGAATATGCAGAATTTAACGATCTCAAAGCGAGAACTCGTTTGAATAGACGGTTTTATAACGAATCCGCAGAGAAGATACCGGAATTATTTTTCGAACGGATGTTTTTGACAAAACAAGTTTCTTGATGGACCACCACGAGGGGGGTAAGACTCGTTTCGATATAAGCAAACGGGTTTCTCGCGTGAAGAAGTAACGTTGGACCACCAGGAGGGATGCTGTGTTTCGCGTTGATGCATGATAATGCCCACAGAAAGAAGAGAGGAGAGAGAGAGAGAGAGAGAGAGAGAGAGAGAGAGAGAGAGAGGGGAATGATCGTGGTGGTCCAGTTTTTCGGAAGGAACTAAAAGATGAACCAGAAGGACCGGTGTAGACCCCACCTGGACCGAAAGACCCCCAGCCGTCATTCAAGTTTCCATCCGTTACCGTTTGGGTCTCTTTGATATTCAGATTCGTTCGTGTTTCATGAGATCGCAAGGATCTTCTAGTGGCATCGGCTTTGATATATTTTTTGAAACGTCAGTTCCGTCGCGGTCGTTTTCGCGTCCGCTTCGTCGTGCCGCGAGCTAAACAGACAAAACGATACGACTTCTCTGATAAAAGCGTGCGAAAAGCACGAGATTTACTCGTTTCCTTTGACCATCCAGACTACAGCTACGTCATACTGATACGCATCCTGGAACGCACAAAATAAAAGATAAGTCGATTGAGATCATTTTTGTGATTTTTTTATTTAATTTATTATTAAAATTATAGGTATATTATCGATGTATTTGTTTGTCTTATATTTTGAAATTGATATCGCGTTATGATCAGGTTTAATATTATATTATATCAAAGAGCCACTAAATTTGTAAAATAATTATGCTTTCAAAGAATTAGTATTTCTTCTGTTCACTACGATCGAAAATATGTTCCGTAATGTAAACTCCATAACAACGTGTAGTTGGTCTGCTTGCTAATCTCGTCAACCTACGAATCCGATTATCCGTGAAATTTTGTCTACGACGTTAAACGTTATATATACGATCACATATAACGAAGGTTACCTTCAGGGCGAATCGATAAAGGTCGGCCGTCAGTATTGGTGTCTATAAAATGAAAAAAAAAGAAAATAGAAAAAAGAATGATGACAAGCTCTTAGAGGACGATGGACGGGCAGCATCCCGCTAATAATCGGTAAATCGCAAGTTAATTCTATTACGTCGTGAGTGAGAGTGTCCATGCGATTCGCAGGAATAAAAAAGAAAGAAAAGAAAGAGAGGATGAAGAGGATGAGGTGAGAAAGGCGCACACTACCACGTATCTCCGATGCGAAAAGGAAAAAGGAAAAGGAGCTCGGAAAAAGAGGAAAGCGTCACTGTTGTGCGACGGTGAAAGCAGCTTTAAAAGCGATCGCGATGAGCGGAAAAACGAAGGCGGCTGGGTACGCGGGAACAAAATAAAATTGAAATAAAAAGTGGGGGTGAAATCGAAGAATTCGATAAACCTCGAAACCACCTGTCAGGCTTAAATTCGGAATGGAGACGCTCTTTTCTTCTCTCTCATCCTCCCCACAATTCTCGTGGTTTTCTCTTTACGCCGTGAGTTTTTTCTTAACCGATGTGGGAGAGTGCGATACATTGTTCTCGGACTATAAAAAAAACGAGAGTTAAGAAGATACAAGATTTTTCGAAAATGTCGCTTTCTCTCTCTCTCTCTCTCTCTTTTATTTCTTCGTACATTAATTTGATACATTAGAAAATATATTAATAGGATATCGATCATATTTTCAAATCTCTAAGTTATCAATTTACGACGAAATATCCAATTTCGTGTTTACGAAAAAGATCGAGAAACATTATTACGATAAAAAAGTGTAGAGAGTCGTGATGCGAAGAGTTGGTGACGATTAATCAGGACTTTTTTTGCCCAAGCGGAGTAGCTAACTAGCGTAACGAAAACCGCAACAACAAAAAAATTGTGCGGAATCTAGAACGTCCGCGGTGTGATCAAATGGATGAGACGTCGGTGCATCCTCGGTGCGTTTTTGAAACGTAGAGCAAACCCGTTTGCTCACTAGTTCTCGCTCGTGCTTTTGGTGCGAATTGCAACTAAACTAAACCGCGTTTCATCTATCCCATCCACTTCCGTGCTTGACCACCCTCTTCCTCCCCGCTTAGACTCACCCCCTTGACGCTTGAAACACGTATACATTCTCTCTCTCTCTCTCACACCCTCTCTCTCTCACACTCTCTCTCTCTCTCTCTCTCTTTCTCTTACCTTTACTCTCACTCCCTCTCACTTTCCCGCGGGAGAGCGGTTAAAACAAATGAGCGGCCTGTGCCGGCCTTAAATTAGCGCAGGCAGGGGTGGTTTTCACTTCCACCCTTAAATTAGGACTAAGCTTCGTGCCTCCAAGTTTCACGGTTTTGATCGGATGAGTTACTGCTGTTAAAAGTTACGTCGACGAGAATTAACGCACGATCTTATCCGATCAGAGGTTGAAACGACTTTGAAAGACTTCGATGAGAACTCCTATGTAGCTCTCCTGTGTTTATAAACAGTACATTTGTTCCAGTGAAAGCGAGAATCGTTATCTCTGAGTAATACGTATTTCTAGGAAATCAACTTAATTTTTTCTGTCCCATGAAGGTCGAAGTTGTAGAAGAGTAAATAATTGGTACATGCTGTATTATTATATTCAAAGTCAAGATATTTTACGACTTTATTAAATATAAACACATACATTACAACATGTTAAAGACATGTGTAAACAGTCTATGTAGAGAGAGAAAGATAGAGAGATATCCATGCATTAAATTTTATAAAATATTTTTAGGGATTTAATCGTGATATGAGATAAAGGAAAAAAGAAAGCGAAATAAGAAAAACATTTAAAACCGCGATAAAACATGCGATGATCAATCGATGCCTTTTATTAAAAAATTACTAGACAATATAAACCGTATTTATTTTTTGTGGCATGTCTTCTTCAATATTCGGATAAACGCACGAATATCGTAGTTTCTCTAAATAATTGAAATAGCTGTGACATTTTATTATAACGAAATATTCCCCACATCTTTATGTTTTTTGGTGTGCATATATGCTATATATATATGTGCGACGTAATTTCTTCTTTTTAAGTTCTAATTCTACAGCTAACGAAACAGCTATTCTATAGCTAAGAAAAACAATAAAAAAGTGAAGTGTCTTAAATGAATAGAGAGCCGTTCTTCGATAATAATTATAAAATGAATTGTATCTTTCAATATATTTTATTAATTTAACACGTGGATTATAATTTATGATAACAATCCGAAAGAATAACATCATTGTTGTCAGAAAAAAGACGATTTTTCTATTTCCTTGAAAACCTCGCCGAGCTGAGAAAAGGCGAGGAAAAATAAGCCAGCACTTTTCCTTCGCACCATCGCACACGTGGTAAAGAAAGAACTCTCACACACGAACACATGTATGCATTTCCCGCGGCGTTTTTCCTTTCTACGTTAATCCGAGTTCTCAAGCGAGAAATCTACGAAAGGAGAAAGGGAGCGTTACGTACGCCCGATTTCACGCGTTTCACCGCTAATCACGGACCTAATTGCCTTTCCAAAGCCTCTTTCTCTTTTTCTCTCTCTTTCTTACTTTTTCTCCCCTTTTAATGTTTTCCGTCGAGAAAAGTTATACGCGCGGATATCGAGACCGATCACGGTCGGTTCACAAAGAGAAGGGGATGATTTTCGTGAGACCATCACGGACGAAGACATATATTCGAAAGCTTATAAGGGCAAAGTAGGAGGGGGTGAAAATCGAGGGAAATCGAGGATGGCCGAGAGGGTGGTAAAGTCGAGCGTAGGTGGAGTTTGAAATCAGTCGCGGAGGTGCGCGGAATCGCGCTTAATCCAATAGTGGTCCTTAATAATCGAATAAAGCCTGCACGGAGAATCGCGTCTAAGCAGACCGGTAGGGTGGTTCCGGGGGATATGGTCGACGCTCGGAGGGTGGCAAGAGGGTGGTAGTGTGCCCGAGGAAATCCAGCTATTCCTCTCTCTCTGTCTCTCTTTCTCTCTGTCTTTCTATATATATATGTGCGTGTGTGCGTGTGTATGTGTGGTGTATGTATGTATGTATGTATATATATATATATATCTACTCGCTTTACTCGCGGTAACCCTTTCTCTCTCGTTTCCTATCCTCTCAACGTGTGCGTGTATGTACGTCGTCGCGCGGCTCGGTCGCGGCCATGTTGCCAGAATTGCCACCACCCACCCAACACCCCTTTTCTCCCTCTTAATACCCCACCGCCTAGTCATCTAGTCCTGCTGGGTCCGCTATGTAAATGCGAACCAACCGACTCTCCCTCTTCGTCGCGAGCTCGCCATCTCCACCCTTTTCCTAACCACCCTAACCACCCTGGCTCTCTCTCTTGAACTCCACCGAGCTCTACCATACCAACTCCTCCTCCACCTCTGCCTCCTTTGCCACCCCTCTCCCCAGCGAACTGCCTCCAACTAGCAGCCCCTAAATCTAAGTCCGCCGGGGCGGTACACTCGTTCTAGAAAGCACTATTCCTGCATTATTCGATATTATCTATTTTCGCTATGACTCGTCCATTCGTTTATTTATATTCAACTTATACACGAATCGATGTATACGTAAAGACGAATAAGCGTGTATTCGCTTAAAGTACTGTTTAAATGGCAAACTCTAATAACGATATCCTCCATCGCACTATTTTATCATTTTTAACTATCCCTGATATATATTATATATGATATATATATATTATTTGTTATCCGTTAGAACGTAGAGACAACAGCGATTATATCATTCGAACAAAAGCTCGTTATAATGTTCAAAGATGATTCTATTTTAGATAGAAAGAAAGAAAACTAGAAAAGGTAGAAACTATTCCCTTATTAATTCGAAGAGCATTCCCTCGTGGAACTATAGTCTGACTATGTCCTTCGAGCGAGAAACTTTGTTCGATGGCGGAAGTCGGAGAACGGACGAGTTCGCTTTTCAGGCACGCCGTCCAGAAGGTCCTTTTTCCGTAATTTCGCCGCGAAAGGGAGAGAACGATGGAGGAGGGGAGATGAGGGACTCATTACGGGCAAAGAACTAACAGGAATTCCCAGATTGCTGGGAGTTCGGGCATCGCGAGCGAGCAACCCGAGGATTCGGTTAGGTTCTCCTTCTTCGTCATCCTGTTCTCGTCCTTCCGAGCTAGACGATTCGTCCGGTTTATGCTTCGCTTATACAGAGCTACGTAACGTAACGTATGTACGTTACGTTGGCGGACGGAAGGGCGCCATTACCCCAACGGCAGCTAGTTCTAAGCGCGCTAAATAATGGCCGTTAGAAATTCGCCGTGGGGGTTGAAACGGCTGTACGGACTACTATGGCGAAGGTACGCATACATATTCACATGTATATACACGATTACGTGTGCCCTTTAGCGTATACCTACATCTATGTGCGTATATGTGCCTTCCAACGTTCTTTACGACGAAGTCAAGGATACGAGAGGGATGGAGTATTAATTTAGGTACGCAGTCCTTTCCCCGACGAGCTAAGAAAAATGCCTCTACCCTTAGAGGGAGGTAGCCCGTTAGAATTTAATCTCACGTCATACATGAGGCACTATGTTTCACGGTGTGTGTACGGCTAGGACGCCTTTGTTCGTACTCTCTCTCTCTGCGTGGGTGGTGCGAGCAACGCATGTTCTACCCTCCAGGGAAGGGTGGAAGGTCGAGAGAACGAGAATGGAGGAAAGGACGTAGATGGGGAAAGGGGAATGTAAGAAAAATGCGGGAGAGAAGGGGGCAAGACGAAAGAGAGAGAGACGGAGTAGAGGGATGGTGTTACATCCGAGGGGAGATCGAAACTGATGGTAGGGGAAAAGGGTATAGAAATGCTCTACATCCCCTTCGTCGTAACTTTCGTCGTCTCAAATAGAAGGTTTTAAGGAAATGTGAAAGTCTAGATTGGAGATTAAAAGGGAACTCGTTAATTAAGCTTTCGTTCTTTTTTTCGGTTTCTTTGTGGCTTTATATCTAACGGTGTATAACAAAGTTCTACAAAGTAAGTAAAACGAATGGAAAGCAGTCTGTTTCTGAAAATTCCAAATACATTGTGATTGATTACTTTTTTTTTTTTCATTTCAATCAATCAATTACAAATCATGAGATGATGCTTAATGATCGACGATATAAACAAATTTGGACAAAAACACACACGCATTAAATTCGATTGAAAGTTAATTAATCCATTTCTTGATAGATTAGGAAGGTCCGACGAACAAAGGAGAAAGCAATGCTCGTTATATTAAGAGAAAATAACATAATGAGATTATATAAAATTGTCGGAGGGGTGTAAGAGTCAAGTCATCCTCTGTTGTCTGGTGAACAAAAGGGAAACTTTTTGAGGTTCCGGCACTCATCCTCTAGCAGGCTCTCGTCTTCCATTCACGCCGCAGGAAAGAAGAGCGGACAAGTGGGGAAAAAAGAGAAAAAACTAATGGTATCCTCGCTTCGCGAAGAAGAAGAGAAAAGTGAGGTAGAAGGAAGCTTCGTCGAGGTGAGCCACCGAGAAAGTTATGGCGAACGTGCATTGTCGGTGAGGTCTTCGGTCGTTATACAAACACACAATAAGAGAGAGAGAGAGAGAGAGAGAGACTCGGTTGGAGCGTGAGTTTAAGCGACTTGCGTGTTGGTTAGCTGCTCGTGAATCCGGCTGAACCGAGTTGCTCCAGGAGAAGGTAGTAGAGGTGTAGTAGGAAGAGAAGGCATCAGAGACGGTCAGAGAGGATGAGGAGAATGAAGAGGAGGGATTGAAAGAGGAAATGGTCGGGGGTTTGTCCCTTCCTAAGCCAGCGTTAAGGGTGGCCGGAGTAGCTATGCGAAGCTTACCGGACGGTAGGATAGAGAGGGGCAAAAGAGAAGAGGAGCAAGTAGGAAGAGTGAGAGAGTGACAATATGCGCGCGCGTGCTCTCTCTCCATCTCGCATTTCAAATGTATTCACACGCACACACGTTCCTACGAAGAGAGAAGGCGCTGATGGAGAATGTGGAGATCGAAAAGAGAGAGAGGGAGAGAGAGAGAGAGAGAGAGAGAGAGAGAGAGAGAGTTCGTAGCTTGGCAGTCTTACAGATCAATAATGCTAACCACCCTCGTCAACCCCCTCTGACCACCTCTTCGACCTATCCACCTGTCCGCTCGGGGGTGAACCCTCTCCCTGCTAGGACCGCCTCAAGAACAAACCCCAATATGTCTGACAACAATGCCCACCCGATGGATTAGACGCTTCCGCGGGCTTACTACCACCTCTACT
This sequence comes from Vespula vulgaris, assembly GCF_905475345.1. Taxonomy (NCBI): domain Eukaryota; kingdom Metazoa; phylum Arthropoda; class Insecta; order Hymenoptera; family Vespidae; genus Vespula; species Vespula vulgaris. The sequence goes on from NC_066591.1 coordinate 6,702,774, forward strand.
TACTACTATATCCATGTGCACATACGTGTACATTAGAGCCTTTTGTCGTTGTTGTCATCGTCCTCGTCGACGACTTTGTTTGTGGTTATATCTTTTCACTTTCTTTTTCCTACTTTCAAGAATGACTGACTAGCGAACTAACGCTAACATACATGCTCTGCGACAAGCCCCGTCTCGGTCTATCTATTAAATTTTCCGAATCGGATGAATATTCATGCTGGATCTTCTCCACCTATACTCTCCTCGAACCTTTGCTTTCATCGTCGTTAATTGACACTGATTCCTTGATATGCCTTTCCAGCGGACTTCGTTGCGGTTGACGTTACGCTCGATGTTGTGCTGCCAAATTTTCTATAAAATGGATTGAATACGTTTTGATATTAGTAACTATTTCGTCTATTTCGATACCAGCGATAATGTTTCCTACGAGAAGAAAAAATAAACGATCTCAGAAAAGGTACTTTATAATACGTTTTATTGTTTGTTTTCTACTTGAAGTGAAATAACAAGAAGAAGAAGAAGAAAGATGAGAAAGATCGAAAAATACGAAAGGGAAAAGAGCATCGGCGTTTAACCGAGAGTGGAGAGCACGAAAACTCCGAAAGAAATCGTGTTTATCGACAAAAGGGTCGAGAGAGTAATTGCTCGTACAACTTTTTACCGCTCTCGGCCCTTTTTTTGTTGGAATTTTCTGAGCTCTCAGGGTCGCAGTAGAAAGAGAAAGAGAAAGAGAAAGAGAGGAAGAGAGAGACAGAGAGAGAAAGAGTGTATGTGTGTAAGAGAACCTTGGAATTCTCTGGTACGAGTAGGATCGAATGGAGGCGTGCTAGTGTTGTATGTGCGAATTGGATAGTTGGAGGGAGAGAGAGAAAGAGAGAGAGAGAGAGAGAGAGAGAGAGAGAGAGAGAAGAGATGGATAGAAGGGTGGGGAGATAAAGTTCACGGACCGAGGGAACACAGGGCGAAGGCGCGCGCACGGCCAGTGGGCGACCCCTTTCAGAATACTTTCTCGGTTCTTTCTTGCGGAGCCTCACCCTAAGCAGTACGACGTAGAGGGATAGAGCCTGAGGTCCTGGTAAGACCCCCCACCATCGTTGCTCCTTATTGATCGTCCACCGACCTACCTCCCAAAGGGGCGAAGAGAAAGCACACACCATAGCGGTTTGTGCTTTCTCCTTCTCCTTTATCCTCGCTTAGGTCCACCCTCGCGGGCCACCCTCCAGCCTTTGTAGCCCACCTACCAAAAAGCACTCTCTCCCTTTCGCTCCCTCTATCTATCCGCCTATCTGTCCTCTCTCTCTCTCTCTCTCTCTCTCTCTCTCTCTCTCTTTCTCTCGCTCTCACTCGCTCACTCGCTAGATCGTTCTAGCTCGCTCGTCGTCTACTCGCTCGTTCACCGAGCTTCATCCCTTCTCCCTTACTCGATAGTAACCCCCGGAGTACAAAGGCACTGACGTGATCCCTAAACGTCGTCTGGGCACCATCAGTCGCTGCTTCCGTCGACGACGACGACAACGACGACGAGGACGACTTCTACGGTTACGATATTCAGCAAACGCTACTACCTTTACTATAGCTACTGCTCTTGCTGGTGACACTACTACGGACTAACCTACTCGGACACTCGCAGCCCGAGAGCCGTCAATTTACCGGCAATTTCGTTCCGAGGGAAAATTAATTGCGGTCCACGGAAATTTATAATTAGTTGCTCGAACTTACCCCCTACTACTGCTGCTACTATGCTATCCCTCCTTCTCTACCCGAATATAGTTCCTCGGAATCGAGTTAGCCGCACTGACGTTACGCGAGTACGCCGATTACTTCTGCTTTTTTCTTTTGAAAATCTTTTACCCTCATACCATGAAAAGTTCAATACTGATGAGTCGGACTCGATCGATTTATTACGAGTTGGATTATTGGAAGGAACAATTTTTTATATTATCAACCGACAGTCTATACCTTCGATTCAAACAAACAGTTTTCATATTGTGATACAAATAGTGATGTGTGTACGAGTTATTAAATCATATTCTATCCTAATCATTAATTAATAATTACAATAAATTCTTTTGAAATAATAACTACTTTTCTGATGTGTAACTTATATGTGTGCTGCAAAGTTTCAATAAAAAAGGAAAGTCCAACTCGGCTCGACGTTCAACTACGAGTACACGATGGGGTTGGGGGTGGTAGTAGATCCGAGAAAAGGCGGTAAAGCTGAAGAGAAGAAGTCGAAGCACGTGGTCGATCGATGGTCGGCCAGCGTGGCTCGCCTCCTTTTTTTCCAGGCGGGGCTTTTCCCGAAGAACCGCGCAGAGCCGTTTTTCATTCATATTTCCACTCACTCGTGTCCCGTTCATCGAAGGCACCACACAACGGCGAGCGTTGCGGAATCGATTTTGAATGGCGCGACCCCCCACCATGTTACCACTCCATCCCGCCATATACGTTCCCCTAGGTCGGGGTTACATTTATGTACTCCCGTGACAGTTTTTTCTTCTCTCTTTTTTTTTTGTTGTCTCTCCCTCTGCTATTTTTCAGTCCGCCTACTATTCACTCACGAACAATAAGCTCGATCGACGACATTAAATATTTTTTCTTTCGTTTGCATCTCATATGTAAGATGTCTTTGGATAGATTAAAGTAAACTGATCTTATAAGTAAGCTAAAATAAAATAAAGTAATATAAAAGGTTAATGAATGAAAGTTAAAGAAAGTGGAAAATGAAAATTAGAAGACGAAGTATATGGGAATAGAAATTTATTTATAATCAACGAATACGTTCTATAGTGTACCATATAAAATTCATTACTCTGTATTTTGTTAAAATTGATGAAATATCCAGAAAACTTTTACGCTGTCTTTTACTACCATTAATTGTAAGATTATACCTTTTGGAATTATCGATAGCACGCGAGAGAATATTCAAGCGATTAATCGTACATATAAAATCAATCTGTTAATGGAAAGTGGGGTTTTAAAAATGAAATGAAGCAACAAATTCGACGCGTTTGTTTGAAGAGAGAGAAGGAGAGAGAGAGAGAGAGAGAAAGAGAGAGAGAGAGAGAGAGAGCTTAATTATTTGAATATGGCAGCTAGTGAAGAATAATATCTAGCTTGTGATTTTTGTTCAAAGGGTAGCATGGAATTAGACACGGAATCAGTTCTACAGTAGATATATAATTCGTACGTTGGTATAACGTATATGTATCACGCGTGAAACGTAACTATGTATGGACGTACCTATAAAATGGCAGGTTTGTCATTGAGATTATTAAACGAAATATATACTTAAACTTTTTTAATTGGATATATATTTTCCTTTTAGGATAAATTAATGGATAAATTTACTTTCACGATCGGGGAGCCAGTAGATTGCGATTGCATTTATGCAAGCATATTCTTTTTTCTTCTCTTAGTTCTCTTTTTCTATATCTTTCTCTAACACTGATGGTTTACAGTCCGTCGACTCCGGGAACAATAAAAATCGTACGACTCGATGATATCGCACTGTTGGGCAATATAACGTAGAAACAGCGGCTCCCCGATGAAATTGTCCTGAACAAAAGAGGTACTAAACAATATGTGTAATGAAAAACTTTCAGGACGAAGCTTTTACTAAAATCTAGCTATTTCTGGGTGCTATCAAGTTGGGGGGTTTTAAACATACCGCAAAAGCTACGAAAACTCGAATATATATGTAGGATGGGACCATTATACCATTGGAAGCTGCTAATATTTCTGCTAGATACGATATCAAAATATTGTATTACACATCCAAGTAATTTTCATGTTCGCTTCGCACGGCTTTGTTCCATGGTAAGCGTAAGCGGAATTTTCGTCTACGTTTTCAAAGGAAACACTGTTGAGCTCGATAGAACATTTTTTTCTGTCAGTAAAATGTATACTGTATCTCACAACCAAATCATGATATTTTGTAAGAATATTAATAATAATAACAATTATTATTATCATATTAAATGATTACAAGAAAAAAATGTTAATGCGATGAGAAATTCGTAACAAAAAAGTACAATTGATAATTCACATTTATATTCTTTTTGAGAACGAAAACCGAAAGGGAAGATTCGAAGGGAAGTCAAGATTGGCAATCGACTGGGGGACAATTTGGAGATCGTTCGTAGCGCGTATCCGCAGAGGCAACTCTGGCCTATCGGAGATATCCGATCAGCGCAACAGCTGATGGCTCGTGTATCTATCGACCCATCGACTGCCATCGATATTGTAATAGTTTGCTAATAGTCCAGTGATTGTTCGACCATTGACGCGATCTGTAAGCGCTTGGAAAGCCGGCTTCTCATATCAGAGAGCATAGGAGAAGACGAGAAAGAGAGAAATGCGCGTGCGTATATATGTACGTGCGAAAGAGAGAGAGAAAGAGAAAGAGAGAGAGAGAGAGAAAGAGACAGACAGACAGACAGACAGACAGAGAGAGAGAGAGAGAGAGAGAGAGAGAGAGACGAAAGATGTATAAACGTTCACGGCAAATTTAACACATTATGCGGTGGCGCGGTTAATATGGATTTGTATATTAAGTTTTCTATTCAAAGGAATATGTCTAAATTATGACAGCTTTACGAAGTTTTATTTAATAGCAAACGGGATAGTAATTAAGTCTTCAGTTTAAATGAATCTAATTTTATCTTCGTAAGGCAGTAACTTAAGGAAAAGTTTATTCTCAGCGATAAAAATTTTAATGAACTTTAGCTGCTCGTATAGATTGTAAAATTCATTCTAGGAAAGGAAGTTGGAATATTTGAAAAAGATATTCCTTTATAATCCTTCATTTCCTTTTACAGACTTTTTATCGGTCTTATGTGTCCTTGCAGGGCATCTAATCGAGTAGACGGAGGGCTTACCAAGTTAACTTGCCATGTTCTGACCTCGCGCGCTCAGGAACTCTTTGTAAACGCGGGTAAACACTTTTTACCGACGCCATTAGCAATGACCACTCGGTTATCGTAGACTCTAAAGGCGAGCGCAAGGCAGATCGTGTGTCCTCAAACAATCGACCCCTTTTTCTTTATTTCTCGACGACTATCCCTTAATTATGTTTGCACATCTGAGTGCTGCTACGCTCACTTTTTGCTCCTAATCAGTCACGTGGTTAATCGATCTTTTCGAGAGTACATTCGGCATACTAGCTGCTCGTCTTAATGTCCATTTCAGAATCATTAAGAAAGTTACCTTTCAAATAGAATCTATTTAATACTTGCTGCATTATCGTACAGATTACATTTTGCTTATATCTAATCTTTGTATAGATGTCGATTATTACATATTAGTAATTAATTGGAAGGAAAGGAAAGAAAAATTTGTCATGAAACAACATGAAAATAATCGATTAATTAGATAAGTATCTATATCCAAAATATGTGTTAATGAAGAAACGAATGTGTATATATATATGTATATATATATATATATATATATATGTATATATAATGCTAGATTATTTCTTCGAGAACTGATCATAATCAGTTATCAAGAAATCAAGATCCTATCAATAAGAAATTGTCAAAATTAAGAAATTTGTAAAATAAATACGCAGAAAATCTGATAATTATCATTCTACATATCTTATCTCAGAACGAACTAAAAATACTTTTGTAATTGTAAACAGTTGTTAAATGATAATTAATTTTGATATGGATAATATAAACAAAGAAAAAGATTATTAATTCAGTTATCCTTTAAAATACTCGATCTATATCAAAATCGAACTAGAATAAATGTTATAACTGGTGCACGTGTACCGTCGATGAAGAAAGAAGGTAAAGAGAGAGGGAGAGGGAGTGTGTGAAAGAGGGAGAGAAAGAGAGAGAGAAAGAAATAAAGAAAAAGAACGAATTCGAATTTGCGTTTGCGCCCCGTCGTCGTTGCGGTGGTGGCGAAGTAACAGCTGTTTCGCTATGGTAGAAGGTGGAGAAAAAAGGAAGAAGAAGTAGGCGAAGTGGGATGAGTGTGACGCGTAGGAAGGTGGGGAGATGAGGAGGAAGGGGTGGAAAGCAGCAACACAACAATCGAAAGCGTGTCGGGCAACGGCCGTGGCCTGGCCGTCGCGACACGTCGTATCCCGTCGCGGTGCGATCATATGAAACACGTTGTTTCAATGTCGCTGGCTCTCACTTTACTTTTTTGTAAGCAAACCGGACCGTAGACCCCGAATCGAACGTGTCGATAACAGAGCTGAAAGGAAAACAACCTCTACGTACATGTATCTCTATATACGTCGGACACAATCTACGTTCTGTATGCCATCTGCCTCAGATATTGTATCCCACTTCAAGTACTTGATTTCGAATCGATTTATTAGAATCTAGATGCTCATACGATTGGTTTTTTTTTTTTCAAAGACTCGCATTGTATTTTTACTTCTTTGTTAATGTAACATTAATTACCATGGATTAATTTCCTAGTCTTCATGTATTTTTTTTTTCTTTTTCTTTCCCACAAAGAGCACGAATATGTCACACATAAACACATACACATATTATATATATATTTCACGACACATTCAATAGCTTCTCCTCTGGTATTTATTCGCAAATCGAATTCAACGTAATTACTTGATACGTAATTACTTTTAAGAAGTTTTATCAAGGTGCCTCATTAACGCGTTCATATAGCGTCTGTTCGATCTCGGTACAACGTCAATGAATGATTAATGACTTCCCCTTTCTAAACGATGTCATTGTTCTTCAGTAATAAATATTGTACACATTCCAATGAATATTATATTTACTATATTTTATTTGATAAGTGGTTAATGTGATTTGTCTCGATTAATTTAAACAAAATAATTTTTATTTTAAAAGAGAAATGTAATTAAGCACGTTTTTCTGTAAGATTGAATTTGATTAAAACATAAATATATGATTCGGTAGTAACATCTTGGAGAGCATGTGCTCCAATTATTATTTTATGAATAATATCAAAGCTCTTCATTATAATAAATGTAATCATTTTCGATGTAGTATCGAGGCTCTTCGTTATTATAATAACGACGAATCGTAAAATAAATGGATTTGTAGTTTCTATGAGTAAAAAAATTAATCAGTATGTTATTCATTAAAAGTAAGAAATATCTTCCCAATACCACTATTATGGAATTAACTATAATTTTTCATTCACATCAAATGAATATAACATTAAATACAAATAAAAAATGTCGATTATAGTATATTGGTTTGATATCGACACGATCGTGACACAGAACCTTATTAAAGGATTGTTTACCGATTGTTTCTAGAGTAAAGCATTCATATCATAGATAATATTATTTAATGGAAAAAAAGAATTTCACAAATTCGTTAAAACCACATTTTATCACAGCTTGTACAACAATCGATGAGGATGAGGATGTCACGTTAATCCGTGTCCAATCGAATTAAGAAGAGTACGATGGATGGAATACCGAATGGGTACGTCATTGTTTGCTGATCAACATTGGAATACTCTGTTGTTTCGTTTAAAAAATAAATATTTCTTTGGGTTTTTACAAATCTGCCATTTTGAAGATCGTTAACATAGATAAGAAGTTAAAATCAATATGTGAAATTATAAAGACTTGTAATCGTAACAAGTCTACTTAAGTCTTTAAAAAATTAACAATTCGTAATTACGAAATAAAACAAAACGATAAGTATTTAATATTTTGCAAGATCGATTCAAGCATGATGGAAGTTTTATCGAAAACAAACTTTGTGTCCGAAAATTAAGAGAATCGAGTGAGCGTGAAACAAGCGTACTTTTGAAAAACATACAGGCGGTTAAGTTCGAATGGTTTCATTATACCTCGTCAATTTTCATGATATTATATCTCCATAATAACGTACTCGTAGCTCGAGTTCGGCCGGGATCGAGATCCCCGGCCGAAAGCAGCTCGAAGCGCGAGCAAGGCAGTCTTGGAGGATATACCGATCGTGGCTAGGAGGATATTTAGATTAATCTCAACATTTCGAGCGCATTTTCAGAGGTAAGCTCCCCGGTGATCACGTAGACACGATCGAGCAACGTTAGTTTCGTGCTCATACTCGTCCTCGGGCTATACAAGGCTGTTGGTGAGAAGGTGCGGTGGTGGGGTGATAGAAGGGGGTAGTTTAGGAAGAGAAGAAGATAGGTAAGGGGTTGGAAGGGGGATAAGAGAGAAACACGCAGTGCGAGCGAAAAGGAGAGATCGACGTGGTATAAGCGAGTCGGAGAGAGAGAGAGAGAGAGAGAGAGAGAGAGAGAGAGGGAGAGAAAGAGAGAGATAGAGAGGGAGAGAAAGAGAGAGAGAGAGAGAGAGAAGGGTTGGTAGTTCCTGGGGCAAGGAAGCGAGGGTCAGTGGGGCGACAGGGGGTGCGTTAAGCCACACCCGCAAAAACAGCCCCCTGCAGCTCCAGCAGCGACCGAGCGCATCGACCGACCAGTTTCCCCACCATCAGCACCGCGCACAACGCAAGCGACAAGTTCGACTCGGTTTGCAAAAGCTTCTCGAGGATACTAGCTAGCCCATCTCGTGCTCCTCCTCTTGTCGATCCTCTTTTACGACGCCATATACGAGTATAGTTAGGTAGTTTCTCTATGCTTTCCCATCCTCTACTTCCATCTCCACCTCCACCTCCATCTCCGCTTCCTCCTGTTCGAACCTTCTCGTTCTCCTTCTCATCACTACATTCCATCCTACTCACACTATCCTCGAACAAGCCCATCTTTTGCCTTTAAAGCTCCATTTGCACCTGCATGTTTACCTACGATGTCTCGATTACGAAAAGACGACGATCGAGTAAAAAGAAGGAAAAAGCGTTCAACGAAGCGTGATAAGGTCCTCTTTTAAAGGTCCAAAGGACAATTTCGATTTCACATATATATATATATATATATATATATATATATATATATATATATACATCGTTTCTAGCGGCTCGTCGTCATCCAGCTGGGAAATTAGACGAGACGAGCTGCCTGCTGATGTATCCTTTGATGTAAACTACTAGTCATCCACCTCATTCCATGGGACGCACTACAATGGCTACGCGAGTTTTAGTTTATGATAATATAGAGGTTATAGATGTCCGCTTCACAAAGGTACTATACATTAGGCGAATTGCATATTAAATATTTAAATGAAGGAATATACTTGTAATTATGCATATATCTATGTACATATATCTATCTTTTCTTTATTATTTGTTTCTTTCTTTCTTTGGTTTATCGAATGGTTAAATTTGTGACAGAAATTTCATACTCGAAAATTGCTCTTTATTTTTATGCTCTTTATTAAATAATAATCACGAAGTATCATGGTCAAGCATTTATCCAAACAAAATAAATATTAATAATATTAAAGTTAATAAAGTTAAAAAAGTGTCTATTAGTCTAAATAAATAATAAGTTCTGTTAGCCTTCCAGTTCTTTTTGAGTCACTGGAGGTATCTTTTAATCAAATAATTTCGTTCACAATCGTATTATCTCCACTGTCTTCCTTTATTTCCTAGATAGGGGCAAATATGGTATATGGCATCCTTCAAAGTGATTACTACGCCGCCGCCAGCGAGGAAGCTACTAATGAATGAATAATTTGTACGCTCGCAAAATAATCATGGCGGTCCATCTTGCCTTTCAAATCGCAATAATGTATCCTTGCTGGACGAGAAAACGCGTACCGAATCCCAAAAGGATTTCAATATTCCAGTAGAGTGATCTAGGATGCCGAGAAAGGCTCCTATTTGTCGTTCTTCCCTTCTCTCTCTTTCTCTCGTCCACCCCTTCATCCTTGTATTTCTCTTTCTCTCTCTTTCTTATTCATCTTCTCTTATCTGTATCCCAATCCCTACTCTCGAAGTGTCCTTTACCGAGCCACCCTTGGATACCACCCTCTGAGCGTCGGCATCACTACCACTTGAAACGAGCCAACCTACCACCACTAACAAAACCATCCTCACGACGATTTCGCCCTTCTATGAACGACGCAATGCGCACTCTTACGCGCACCCTTCCGCGCAGGCGACGAAGAAAAGTGCGAAAAGCTCGGCTTTTTGCGCGCGAAAACTTTTCAAACTACCTCAGTTATCCCCCACCGCCCCTGTCAGATTCTCACCACTCGCCCCTTCCTCTACACGTCAGCGCATTCGCAAAGAGAGGAAGAGAGAGAGAGAGAGAGAGAGAGAGAAAGAGAAAGAGCGATGGAAAGTTTTACGGTGGATTTAAAGTGGGATGACGTCGATCCGCATACTAAGCCAGGAATAAGAAGAAATCCTTCGTGTTGTATTTGATAGTATTAAACGTTTTATTTTTTATTAAAATCAGATAAAGTTCCTAAATAATTGTATCAACGCGTTCATTATATTATCAATATTATCGTAATCGGCTGTTATCAAATCTTTGTTATCTTGTTTTCATGTTAGTTAAGAATCTTATTTAACCTCGGCATATGTTCGAGAATTTTTTTTTTACTAAAAGACGAATGAACTGCAGAATATATCTGTGATAATGTTCACCTGTTAATTTATCAATAATTATGAAAACGAGGAGATTAGATTATGCATGTATTAGCAATGTTTGAAAAGACCCTTATCTTGACTCGTTTCGTTTGACATTTAGTCGGAGTCGCGTACCTGTCGGGGATGAAGACGTCGCATGGTTAGGATAAATGCGAGAGAAAGGCCGGATCCATAGACACAGTCATAAGGGTAGTAAGGGAGGAGGACTTTAATTAAGGCAAGTGGAGGAAAGAAAAATCCTGAGGGAATTTATAGAGGTCGGCAGCCGTGTTGGGGGTTAAGGGACCGAGGGGAATGGAGAACAGTGCTTCAGACGGGGGTAGCTTCTAAACTCGAAGGACCGGACCCGTGGTAATTTAGACCTTCGCAACGACTCTTTGGCCCATGAAGGCCTAAATGCAAAGTGAACTATGCCACGTTAATTTCCCTTAGCGATTAAACAATGAACTGTTTTTACGAAATTTCGTTTCTTCCTGGATAAAAAAAGACAAAGAGGAAATGTTGAAAAGTGTACTTTTATTAACAATGCCGATGATTTATTCTATATATATAGTTTACATATATAGTTTTATTCTACATATATATATATACATAAAAATCGCGAAAAACAATATCGATAATGTTTCATTTATCATCAATACAATTTTGTTAAAATGATTATTTATACGTTTTAAAATACTACTTAATATGGTATATAAAAAGATCTACCGTCAATAAGGAAATTCAATTTTTATAAACAAACACAAAGAATCATATCAGCGGCATCATATATTATTTTAGTATTATATTTCATGAACATTATTTTTCTTCGTATCTCCATTAACGTTCCGAATAACGATGAGTCTAAACATGGCGTTGTTCTACAAGATTTTCATAACTACCTATCCATGCCTCGACGAAGGTATCCCGTTTGGATTAACTTGGCCCGTAGACGAGGTGATTAAACGTTGATTAAACGCAGACTGAATTACAGTTCAAAAATACCGATCTACCGCCTTATTACTCTTAGCGAAACTTCCCCTATCGCTCTTTCTCTCTCTTTCTCTCTCTTTCTCCCTCTCTCCCATACACAATTCCGTTCCTTCCTTCGATCTTTTTTCTTTTTGTATCACCTCTTTACTTCCGTTTTCTACTTCTTTTACATGAAATTAGAATACCATTCCTTTTTCCAGATAATATTTTATGATTTTTCATAAACGAGTCAATTATCATTCTTCTGGAAAAATTATGTAATTATCGCTTAACGAAGAATACTTCCACAAGCACGATGATTTTCATTAAACTACGATAAAATTACTACGAACCGACGAAAGAATTTAAAGAAGTATAATTATTATTAACGGTTAATGAAGGTTCAAAATACAATTGAGCGAGATAGCTTTCGCGAATATTATTTACAACGGTAGTTTTATATAATAATTTCAAAACTTTCCATACGATCTGCGGCTGAAGTGCGTTATACTCAAAAATTATGGAAATTATCGGTGTTCGTAGAGTTCATTTTGTTTAACAGCACGAGGAGCTTTTGGGACAGCAATGCATCCTGATAACTACAAAGAGCTTTCTGATTTAAGTTTAATTCGCTCGAAAATGGAACAAAAGGATGTTACCGATCTAAAGGACCACGTTGAAAATTTGACGGTGCAAAGTTGTAGTCGATTTTAACCTATACATGAATACGAGCGATATATTTTGGAACTTCTCGTTGAAACACGCGAAATATTCACGTCTTTCTTGAGATTAAATCTTCAGAAATTTTCAAGCATTATTATTTAGCTTCTCGTATATTAGTCAAATATTTCAACAAAATTGTCGAATGGAATAAAGTATTTTGATTCTTATAGGAAATTAAAAAAAATATTAACAACATTTCAATGGCTAATAATTTTTCTATTTGTTGTAATGAATAGCCTGTTAGTTTCTTACGTGACTATTTTGCAATTTTAACGCTCCGACTAAAACTCTTACGGTACAGAGAGATAATAAAGAATAAAAAAGTAAAAAGATAATAAAAGAAATATCAAGTACTTTTAGCTCTTTAACCCACAGTACAACATGGTAGTAATAATAGTAGAAGTTCGCAAATAAAGAGCACGGTAAATTCAAACAAACGAAATGAATCTCTCTAATAACCATCATTAAAATCACGTATACTGTTGAGCCTAGGTATACGTCTCGTTTCGAGCTTCGACTATATTCAGAATCATGCTGTAAGGAAAAACCGTTTTGATTTTTGTAATATTCTGTAACTCGTGAGTCGAGCTACAAAGCTACAAGGTTTATACCGACTAGCTGTGTAATCAGCGGCTCATTAACGACGAATATGGTGATTTCGAACGGATGATTTTCATATCTTTCTCTCTCCCCTCTCTCTCTTTTAAGCATACGTGCCCATAATAAATAGTAGGTATGTTTTGCATCAAAGAGTGTATAGAATATACTCGTACGCAAACTGAGACACGCATTGGCTTACCGATATCTGAGTAGAAGAGAACAGATATAGAGTAGAGGGTATAGAAACAAGGGATTGGTGGGGATAGCAATGGAGTCGCTGCCGGTGGACGGCGACTTTTAATCAATCCGATTATTGTCAGGAGGATTGGACTTGGCACCGTTCCTTCACTCGGAGCTCGTGTATGCCTATTAACGTTTTACCACCATTGACCCTTGGTATCCACAATGCACTATCCCTCCTCCTCACTCCGCCATCTCCATCGCTCTTCTCGACCTCTCTGTCTGTCTCTCTCTCTCTCTCCCTCTCTCTCTCTCTTTCACTCTCTCGTACTCCTGTACTCTCGAACGGGCGATATCTCTCTTGTCTCTCTTTCAATAGATCCGATATGTACGTGCGTGTACGTCCGTATGCTCGTACGTTTGACTGTGAGCGCATATATAGACGTTTCCGCGCGTCGTGCATACGTGGAAAAGAGGATGCTTCCTCGATCGACCTTAATTGACTCGTTCGACCGACTGCTATCCTTTTTTTTCCCTCCCCTCTCGACGTCGGCTTCTTTTTTTTCCGGCGCCTCTTCCTCTTTTCAATATCGTCGATAAAAGCAAAGACCTTGCGGTACTTAACGAGGTAATTCCGTAATGAGTACGCGAGATGGGGAAAGGGGAGAATGCGGTTGAGAATACGCGTGCTCGCTTTCGATAAGAAGAGATAAGGGAGGTGGAATAAGAAGTGTCGAGGAAACTAAGAATCGTGGATTAACTTTCCATTTTTTTGTTCGTCCGATTTTGTTTTTTTCGACCGTGTTTATCTCTGATTTCATAAAAGAATAATATCTCAATGATTATAAGTGTTATGAAAAGTATTGATTATCGTGATAGGTTAAAGAAAAGAAGCTAAGTAATCGGACGAAATAAGAAAAAGAAGAAAAGAATAAAGAGCGTCAAGATTTCGAATATTTCTTTCAATATATGTATTCGTAAGAACGTAGAATCGGAGAAAAATCTTTCGTCGATCGTTCGAAAAGGAAAATCTTTGATCGTACGACCAACGATGGAGCTTACGTCGAGAGATAACGTACACGCGCGCGAGCGTAAACGCGAACACACACGCTTGCAAAGAAGTGGACAGCCTGGCCCTGACACTCAGAAGCACCATCAGTTATACAGAAGCCGCCGACCGAACCAACAGCAGCGGCACCGACAATCCACCCTCTCTCACCCCCGTTCTCACCCCTCGTTTTCACCCCCATCCCCGTAACACATGGCGGTGGAAACCGAAGAGAGGAGAGACGGAGAGAGGATGGGAGGGTTGGGTGCCGTGGAGGGACAGTTTTTTAAATCTAGTCATCAAGGATCCATCCTGGCCTGGCTGAATGCCCGCACGCCACACATCGAAAGCGATCTAACGCGGCCGCTCTCGCTGTATTTGTCGCTCGGCCATTATCGTCCTCGAAATTCAATTACCACGTCCGCCCGGTAATACTATTTTTGCGACGATCCGTACACACCCGGTCGGCTTCTTGCACACGCCGGACATTCGATCTTAGCAAGCTTTCACCTCGCTCCCCTTCCCTTCCCACGAGTCCCGCACATAAAGCCTGAACCACCTAGTTTCTAACCCTTCTTCTTCTGATCTACCGATACGACTACTTTCTTCATTGGTCTAACAAGAGACTAGGTCGAGGCATATACTTTTTAATCTGATCTAATCACCGTATAAAATTCGTTTTTCCTTTTCTCTTTTTTTTTTGTCTTTAGTCCTTTTTTATCTTCTTCTTCCTCTTCCTGCGATTATTTGTATTATATTTGTGTTATATCAATTGAAATATTATTGAACTTTTGTGTGAAACGTAATAGATTCAAATTCGCATATACATCATTCAATTTTTTTAGCGTATTCACGTGTCTTCTTTGAATCGACTACAAGCTTTCCTGTTTCATCGCGAAAGATATATCGACGGCGTGTATCGCAATCCAGAATCCCGTTGCTTTCAGCTGTGGCCTTTTTACGAACGGAGATATTTTTTAGGTTAATCGAGAGCCAATCAATTGGACGACGGGTAGTCCAAGGGGGTAGGTATTGTTCGTCCCTCGATTGGTATAGCGTCGATTGAAATCTTCCTACCACGTATTTACTTTTGTTCCTTCCACTTTCCTCCGTTGCTTTTTATTTTCTCGTCGTCGTTGGCGTCACGAGTTTTAAACCTACCTCTCACCTTTCTCTTGAAATGAGATTCGATCGACGACTTATGAAAATACAAAGTCTTAAGTCTATATAAAAATTCGTTTAAGAAAAGTACTCGTAGGTATCGAGATTCATAAAAAAAAGAAAGAAAAAGAAATCAGAAATGAAAAAAATATAAAGTGACGTACACTAATTTGGTAGTCCTTTGTATCATTGATGGTTAAAAACGATCTAGGTATTCATCCGTTTTGCCACTTTTACGATTACGTAATGTAAATTCAACACATGGAAAAATCGGCGTACGGCAGGCCTCTGAAGCGGAATGTTTATCGCACGTCCAAAGATAAGTGTAATATCGCATGGACGGATCGTCGAGTCAGGTATATCGTTGTTACTATAAATCGTCCTGCTAACGACTATTTCATTTGGAATAAATTAAAATAAAATGAGGTAACGAGCTCCGTCGATATTCTATTTGAGAATAGTAATAACGGCCACGGCTGAGAAAACGAGACACATTTCTGCGACACATTTCTAAATCGATAAAATTTTATACGATTTCATTTGTTAATAAAATCGATTATGTGTGAACCATAATCGACGGCTAGATGAATTTTATAAACGTATTAAAAGCTCTCAATTACCTATTAAAAAGAAAATAACATTTCAGGTATGTGCATTATGCTTGATAAAATTATACGTAAAACTATTATTCACAAAAAAGAATAGATATCAATTTTAACATAAAGAAATCAATCTTCGATCCTATTACTCAGATTATCGGAAAGATATCTTCAGAAAAATTTTTCAGGATTAATAGACTTTGATAGACTGACCGTTTAGCACGGCTCATTGTTTCCTTTTCTCCGACTAAGTATTCCTTTTTCGCAGTAATCTTTTTTTTCTTTTTGGATACGCTAACGTATCCAAAGAGAGGAAGGGTCACAGAGAGGAAAAAAGAAACGAGAGGGTGAGTTTGCTGGAGCGTAGCGACCGGCCACTGGACAAAAACAAGAGAGGATACGGTGATGACTTTCGGAATCATTTTTCAAAATGTCTGCCTCTACCGTTGCCTCGAGGGGGGTAACTCGATGGTGAAGGCGGGACGGAGGGGGGAGGTGGTAGTGTGGAGGAAAAGGGGTGGTCAACCCCTATGGCGTAGGGTGGCAAGATGGCGGCGCACGGTAAATCGATGGAGGCTAGTCACTGCAGGCGCCCTCGCTTTCACAACCCCCAAACGCACCCCCCTTCCCACGAGCGTCCAACGCGCGAGCCTCATTTTCGAGCTTCACGCAAGCGCCCGCACCCTGTTCGCCTCTGTAGATTCTTCGCTTCGGTCATCTAAGCATGATTTTGGCATCGCCCGGAACGATGACCTGCGCCGTCGCAAAAAAAACTATCGACTTTTCGTCCTTTCTCTTTTTCTCTTTTTTCTTTTTCTTTTTTCTTTTTCTTTTTTTCTTTTTCTTTCTTTCTTTCTTTCTTTCTTTTTTTAAACACCTGTTATTTCTTTCTTTTTTTTTTCTATTTAAGTCGAGCAGATGTTTCTTTTTTTTCTTTTTCTCAGTGATTGTAAGACCAGAATACTTCCGTACCTTACCTTTGGTAATGTAACGTTAAATATTCACAAGTCTTATGCTCCCGAAAACAGGTTTCCAACCCTTGACACTACAGGCTAACCTGTTTGATTTTGTCCAATGCTCCGTTACAGACTCGAATTTTCCCTCGGAACGAGTTTTTATGAAAAGAGTATTCGCACTGCTAACAAGTTTTTGCGATATGTTAATAATTTAATATGACGAGTGAATTTGATGAAATCAAAGATTTGTTTCCTTGTCATTTCATTTATCCGATCGTCGTGACATTCGGAATTAACAATATAATTATCTATTCGATTGAATTGAAGATTCGAAAATTCATTTTTATCATATAGATAAGATCGACTTACTGATGATTTTTATTTTATTTTGAAAATATATATAATTGAAAATAGTCTTAATTATATCGAAAAAATTGCATGGGAGAACAAAAAATTTTGATCAACTTTTCTTCAAGAAATCCTGTCGATCGAATAGGCAATCATGGATTTTGGATAACAACAAAATATATTTTACCATACGTTGTCAATATTATTATATCGACAGAAATTTTGTATATGGAATTTTGCAATTTGAATAAGTTAATTAGAGATTTAAACGTGATATTTGTTTTTTTTTAAGATTTTTTCAATTATTAGAATCTTGTGAATTGAAATTTACTTTTTCATTAATTAGTTTGCCAGTCTAGTGAAAATGATTAACACGTAGAGATATATTTCTAAGAAATTCTATAACTTAATGTATATCATATGTTATGTCATATATGTTAGTACAATCAATCTTGATATTAATTTGTTGTTCATCGATTGCAACATTTTTATCGGCTATTCTTCTTGCCTTTCTCTTTTTCGTAACGCCTGTTACGTTATCATTAATATACATCTGTAAGATCGACGATCCTATCAGAGTAATGACTACTGAAATTAATGATTAATACAATTCATGTTGGTATTAAGATAAGGAATTACAAATAATATCGATTGTTTTAAGCCACGATAAAATAAAAATGTTGGTTATATGAATTAATGAGTTGTTATTAAAACTTATACATAGATATCTTTATAAGGGTAATATCTAATGTACTGATATAGTAAAGTTTATCATTATAAAAAAATACTCATTGTAATTAGGTTAAAGAATAATCTATTAATAATTTTTTTATATCATTTTAGTGACTTTAAGAAACAAACCGAAAACAAAACAATATTTTTTAAATGATACAATTATCGATCTTTATTATCGATCGATTAATTCCAAAGAAATAATCTATTCTGTAGATATATGAGTGATAGCAATTTTACCTAAACAAAGATCTCATTATTGATATCTATAAAAGCAAATTTTTTATCTTATCAATTTGATTATAGTATGATTTGGCAAATACATCAATTTTCTTATAAATTAGAGTTCGCACTGAAATATAATCAAAATACGATAAACATGCAGTCATACTTCCTAATTGTTTTCGCGTTCTTCTACATCGCTAACGGTAAAAAATATATTTCAGATGTTTTCGTAAAGTACGATTATTTTATAAAAATATTGATCTAATTGTTTTCGATTTTCGAGTTACCATGAATGACAAAACATATGTATTACGACATTAAATATCTATGTATAATTGTACAAGCTATGGTGTTCTATTATATCAACGTTATTTCAAAATTTATATCTATAAATCATTTATATTGCACCGGGCTGTAAATTCGACATCTTATTGAATAGGTCTTTCTGTACCGGAGGAGATTGAAAATCAGTTTCAACTTGGACCGGAAGATATACGGCTTTTGAACAGCAACTTGTATGTCTTGGATGATGATCATAATTTAGTGTCCCTTACAACGGACTTGCTTAACGCGGAAGAAAATACAGAGTCGGAAAGAGATACTATGATGGATTTGCATAATCGCGTTTACTTCTATCTTTACACTGCGAATAATCGTATATATCCTGATGCAATTTCCATTAACGATCTGGAATCACTGAAGAAAAGTAACTTTAACTTCAACAGACCAACTCGTATAATTACTCACGGATGGATGAATTCTCATAATAGCGATTCATGCATATTAATTCGCGATGGTGAGTCATCTGAATTTGACGAAATATCACGATATAATGATTTTTCTAAGACAAATTTATTCTCTTATATTTTGTCGTGCAGTTTATAAGTACTTATTTCGTATATTTATATTATTTAACATTGACTTTGTTTTTCATTTTTATTTTGTTTTTCACGTTTACATTGGCAGCATATTTGAATCAAGGTGATTACAACGTTATTGTAATCGATTGGAGTAAGATCTCTATCAACCCCTATCTCTGGACTTCTAGACGTGTGAAGATGATCGGCCAATATGTCAGCACCATGTTAAACTTCCTCGAAAAAGAAGGTATGGATTTATCAACGACTACAATGGTTGGTCACTCTCTCGGAGCTCACGTTGTTGGTTTGGCTGCTCGTTACGCAAAGGGCACCGTTAATTATGTCATTGGTAAGTCAGATAGCCGGATTTAATCTTTTCGTATAATTTGTAAGATCATTGATATCGATGAAAGTCGATTGTTTAATAAAATGTATTGAATTTTGGTATTTTACTAGAGACATTTCTATTTCTAGGTTTGGATCCAGCATTACCAGGTTTTAATGGAGCTAAAATAGGCTCGCGTATTTCACAAGGTGACGCTAATTACGTCGAGATCATTCACACGAATGGTGGTATCCTCGGTTATTCAAATTCTATTGGTGACGTAGATTTCTATCCAAACGGAGGCATAAGACAAGCAGGCTGTATAATTGACGTTGGTGGTGCTTGTTCGCATTTACGGGCCTATCAATTTTTTGCCGAATCAATCAACAGCAAAGTAGGATTCCATGCGAAGAAATGCAGTAGTTACTGGCGTTACAAACTTGGACTTTGCAATAGAAAATTATCGTTGATCATGGGAGGACGTAAGAAAAACTTCACGGTAAAAGGCGTATTCTATCTTGATACTAATGCGTTTTCACCCTTCGCTAGGGGTTAATTAAATGATTCACTCGATATGCGAAGTTATAGTCTATTACTTGATTGAGAATTGTTATGTCGATTCTTGAATAACAAGATAATTTAATCGATCAGGACAAATGAGAAAGGACGGTTCGAGATTGAACGAAAAGAATTAATTATTTTGAATAATGACTATTTTAGTCTGCAAAATATTTGCTTCTATATTAGAAGTGATTAGAATTGATTAGTATACTATTTTGAAGTGATTAGAAAGAATCACAAATAAGAGAAATAGAAGATACATCAATATATAAAAGATATCTAAAAAAAGTTTCGTTGAAACAGTTGATAAGAAAGTTTTTTTTTATAAAATAATTCGATATGTTTTGTTTCGGTAGCTTTTCAGCAATCTACATTATGTTTTTGTCAATGATAACGATCCAGATCCTATTATCGCAATATTGTGTCACCTTCTTTATGAGAGGTATTCACATTATTTGTTGTTTTTTACATTTATATCAGCGGAATTGAAGATCTCTTAACTTAACTTAATCAAGCAATCGAAAGAATGCAACTTCAATAAGAATTTTGCGATTTCATATGCGTGTCTGTTATTAGACGAGATAGAAATCTTTCTCTTATTTATTTGTCAAATAGAACATATGTCAAATAGAATTATCAGTCGAAGTTTTATATGAATTCCGCAGTAATATTTGTTTCTTCTATATTTTTTGACCTACTTAAATCAATGATTATGAAAGATTCTTCACTTCACGTTACGATCTGTGACGATATAAACTGATAAGATTTGTATTTTGTATATACCGGAGCACCCTTGTACAAATAAAATTCGTATTTAGAAAAAAAAATTGTTACTCATTTTTAATCGTTAATCTTAACTCGTCTTATATATTTTGTAATCCGATATAATATTTTAATCTGATATAACATTTTACCTTGGTAGTCACTCGTATATTTGCGATAATATGATACTTGAATTTTTAAAGATTCTTTCTCTCGAAAATCTTATTATTTCTTTTACGGCTAAAGAGTGATAATAGGGGTGTGAGCGAAAGAATGGATACGGTTAAATATACACGTAAAATCGTGGCTCTCATCGGCATGACAAATATTTGGCGTTAATTGTGATTAACCTCTACCGCGGGAATAAATATTACGCCGGCCGGCACGGCTTCGGATTTATTCAATTGTTGCCGCACCGTCATACTTTATCGTTTCAATGTAAATGCCGAAGATATTATCTATCTCTCGCGTTTACCGGATCGCCATTACGTTTTTCATCGCGGTTAAGTAGCCACCCGCATATTAGATTTGTCACATAATCGTCGATATTAAATTTGAAGATGGCATCGACCGACACAGTATTCCTTGAGATTTGAAAATCTAGAATAAAAGTAAAAAATGAAGTATCAAGCCATTTTTGAGACTGAATACCGAGATATTGATTTTATCTGAATTTCAAAAATATATTTCCCGTTATGATGACCGATTTGGGCGTTTCGCACGAAACAATTAATGTTGCTTCAGGATTGGAAGCTGCCAATCACCAACAGCTGGTTTTTCAATTGATCGACTCGGAGATAATTGGCGTGCCGATATCTCGACCATCGTGGAGGCTACCAACGCGATTATACTTTCGATGAGTCGCGTTCATCTCGCGCAGACTCATCGATCGAATAATCGTTACTAATTTTCTTCGGTCCCAATGAAAAATCATCATAATGAGCGGAACGATCCACTGTGGGCGCGTTATTCATTAGGCACTGGGATATTTCGAAAATGACCTCTTCAGCCACATTTCGTCGAGCTTTGTCCACTTGGACGCGCGAGAGTGGGTCGCTGGTCAAAATTAAAGGTCGACATTGACGCGCCGGGAAAAAAGTTCTGCCTGTAAAGTTTCTGTTATCTATCAACGAGAGACGGCTCCATACATCAGCGGACATAGCTTCCGTTTCCTACGTGTTCAATGGCAAAAGTATTGCCTGCAGGAGGATGTACGTTCGTACGTTGAAAAAATAGAATAAACTTCTTCCATCCAACGGCCGACTCACGCGCCATTTATTTTTCTGAGAGAATCGATGCCCGAACGAGATCGCTCTTCTATTCTCTCTTTCTCCCTCTTTTTTCTTTCTCTCTTTTTCTTTCTCTCTTTCGCGTGTTGCATTGGCCTTCTCGTTTCGTGCACGTTTAACCGTGACCGGTAGTAGAGTATTGTTCGTAAATTAAAATTCCTCGATCGGAGCTATTCAGATGTTTTTCGTTCGGCACCCTTCACGTGCGATCGGCTATTACTCTTGGAAATCGGTTACGAGCGAGATTAGATCGAATTTTCGAAACGGAAGCATTCGCGGGATAATCCCATATTACGTTTCATTAGTTCTCGATCTAATTAATGTAATCAGTAAATTAAGATACGTAATTAATACCTTACAACTTTATAATTCAATAATCATTCATATAAAATACAGAATGATCGCTCATGTACTTCTTACGGTGTATCGAATCTGAAGAGAATTTGCCTTCAAAAAATTTTCACGAGTAAAATAAACTCGTAGATAGAAGACTACTTAAAAACGTAATTAAACGACCGACGTTAAATATCCTTAGGAAGCGTGACTTTCTTTAAATAGAACATACGGTGTCGAGAGAAGCGAGAAAAGAGAAACACGACGATGTAACTTACACGTTCTTTTTTGTCATTTTTCGAGGTAGGTATATTTAATAACCACTTCTTGTTTTCTCTCTCACTCTCTCTCTCTTTTTTTTATTTTTTTATGACCTCGCGGAAACTCGTTTGCCGCCCATTCGTGGTCGTGGGAAAACCGCAGGAAAAGGGTCGAAAGAGTGTACGTCTCGGAAGACGTGGCTTGAGCATGGCTAAACAGAGATGCAAATACAGAGAGCCGTGTGTATGTATTCGCGGATACACATACGTACGTCTAATAGGAAGTAGTACAGTTTCATTCATTCATCTAATCCGGCAGAATCGGAATTCGCGCGTTTCGCGTGAAAAGCAAAAGTGTATCGTTGACCGTGGCTATTATCCCTCGACACCCCGCGAGCAATCGTTCGTGAAATGCCGAAAATCGAATATAAATCGGTCATTATCTACGGTCACCGTTCATTTTCAGAATTTTCCGCATTATCGTGTCGGCATAGTACGTATGCCTGTGTGCGTTGCGTTGAAGGGCCAGAGTACACGGTACGGGCCGTACGCACACAAAATAAAATGATTGCTAAATGAATCGCGCATCGCCGTTGTTCTCGGTGTAATTATTAAGCGAACGTTTCAATTAACACGGCAATTAATCACCAAGGTCACGCGCAGCAAAACGATGAGCACGATTTTCGCGTACGCTCGAGTTAACCTCCCGAGGACGATTGTCCATCGTCTATTGTCGCTTTCTACGATTTCTCGAACGTTTCTTAAAAGAACGACTGTGTAGATTTACAATCAAATGTTATTTCACAAAAATTAAGTCGAACGTTGAACGTCGTGAAATCATAATGCCCATAACGAATGCGAGAAGGTGTTACGAGAAGGCATAATTTTAGATCGTAAATACGTAATTCGAACCAGGACGGTCAGGCACTTAGGTTTAATTGGTCCTTACCAGCGGTCATCTTAATTGACCGTACTGACTATTATCGGATTCGGTTACCGTCTATTTATACGGTGCCTTATGGCGTGTCGTCGTGTTCGACTTCAAACGAAAGAAGTCACGTTCCCTATCTGTCCATCATCGTGACCCCTTTATTAATTCTTACTATCATTATATCGACTCACTCTACATCATTTTGGGGGTAAATCAACCTAATTTTTCGTTTCGTAATGCATGCTCCGTTCTCGTATTCCTTTTTGTTTCTTCTTTAATCCTTTTTTTTCTCTTTACATTGCACATTTAATTACACTCGGTCAATTATTAATTACGTCCAATAAAAAAAAGGAAAAAACAGTGAAAATAAATAGCGAACTGGTGGCCGCGTGACCCTGATAAATACATCCGTAGTTTCACGATCGACGGATAATTTCAAGGGTATGCGATTTCAATCGTACCGATTACCAGCGCTTAATTTTATAAATGATACATAATAAACACGGGTAACGACCGGGGCGATATTGGTAGAGCAATAAAAATACTTAATTGAATGATTATTTTCAGGCGAGATACGATATCCGTGTTAGAATTGTTACGCAACAGGTAAAATTAATATTCCATTTATATTAATTTCTCTCGCGCATCGAGAGAGAGAGAGAGAGAGAGAGAGAGAGAGAGAGAGAGGAAACAAAGAGAGAGCGAGAGAGAGAAAGAGAGAGAGAGAGAGAGACAGCACGGTTGTCGAACGTGCGTAAGGTAATAAAATATTTATATTTATTTTTCGCGAGAGAAAACAAATCAAAAAAGAAAAAGATGATTTGAGGTTTCCTTTGAACGAAACGTTCGTTGAGAGAAACTCGAAAAGAGCATTAACGCGTGTCCCAAGCTTCTACTAACCGTCAAATTTTCGAAAAAGCGTTCAAGGTGGCTGTCCCATACGGGAGAACGTGTGGTACACGGGGTAGACGGCTCGTTAATAAACCTTGAAGAAGGACCATTAATCATCGGCTATCTCGGACTCGTGCTGCTCTCTGCACAGAGTAAATAGCACAGAGGCAAAATATTTCCATCGTGGACGTACGTTGAGCTAGTTCTAAGTAGCAAAACGATTCACCCTCTTGTACGAACGGAGAAAGGATTTAAAGAAGTCGAAAATAGATAGAAGAAGGAGAAGACTGATAACGAACGAACGATGGATGAAAGAGGGGGAATCGAAGGGAAGGAGTGAGAGAGGGGACGTCCTCGATTCAAATATTGACCGTTCATTTATTACGCTTGGAAAACTTTGATCGACGCTAATTAGCTTTCCTCCACGTTCTTTCTCGAATTCCGTTTCCGTATCGTGAATACGTAGCGACTCGAGCACATCGTGCCTCTTCATAGCTCATTTGATCTCTCGCGTTTCGTATCTGCGAGTTTGAAAGAGGGAGAGAAAGAGACAGACAGATAGACACAGTGATAGAGACGTGAAGGTACGAAGTTTTGGGAATAGTCGTCACTCTAGCTGAAATACTTGTAATATTGCCGAATTCGAAAATGTTGTTACTCTTTCGTAAATTTTTTTCACGAATTCTTCAACATTTTTGTGCGAATAGTTATAAATTCTTTGCATTTAATAAAAAGTTTTAAGCTGGAATACAACGAAACCAATATAACTGGCTACGAACCTGTAATCGCAGGAGCTTTTACACGAAGAACTTGATGTGTGCGTAGTACCTGTTACGAACAAAAAAGAGATAACGAAGGAGAGGGAGTAGGGTGACAAAACAGAGTCACACGTATGTACACATAGAAACGTCACGAGTGAAAACACGTAAAGTTATATCAGCACCAATACGCCAAATCGAAGAGTTTACACGATTGGATTGTCACCTCGAACGAAGCAGGAAGGAAAGTAGTAACGTAAAGGAGAAGAAGAGAAAAACGAGCCGAGGTAGGTCGTAGGAGTTTGATACACGTCCGACTGGCTGGTGATGCAACATAAATTAAACTGCATAGCTCGGCTGCACACCCCAATCAGTCCCGTGTCCCATGGTCATGGTGCCGTGGTATCATCGGACGTATGTATCCGGCTGGTGGTGCGTGTGTGTGGGTGGGAAAGAGCGGCAGGGCGCCGGCACGCGGCTCGTGTTTCCTGCCTCTGCAAAAATTGGCATTGCGCGAGGGCTAACCCTGTACACAGAGTGAGCCTGAGAGAGATAGATTGCATCGTGCCGATAGCAACCAGGGAGGATGGACCTGCCTCGCCAAAAATACCACCCCTTCTCTGCGATTATCTCCACCCTCTCCCTCTCGTCTCCTCTTTCCTTCCCACTACTCTCCTCTCCTCTACGCGCTACATATCCATATTACGGTACGAGACAAGCCACGTGGGAAAAGGTGTCCATTCTCTTCTTCTCAAATAATACGACACGAAATTTCTATTAATCGATTCTTACACTCTGATTCTCATCTATAATACATATCAAAGTTATTATTTTGTAAAAGACAAGATTTAAATCCAATACCAATATTGAATAGAGGAATCGGAAATAAATGGGGTAAAGTGCATCGAAATTTTTTAATTTCTATAGTCGACAGAATATTAGTAAAGCGCTGGAGCGGTATAACGAAGCAACAAACATTTTTTCGAATATTGCTCGACAAAGGATCCTCGTATACGCGGGAGTTAGCACACACGATGTCGCGTGTATCTCGAAACAATACGGGTTGAGGAGTGACTGAAGGAAAAAGCAAATCGTGTAGAAACGATGAGTGGTAGAGGAGTACTCTTCTAGGATGCGCCGTACGAAATTGCATTTAATGTTGCGGTCCGATCAGTCGGACGAAATAAAAAAGGAAAGAGACACTGAGAAGGAGCGAAAGACGACGTGGTATGGGTGCGAGCGAGATGAGTATCATACGAACGGAGTGAGAGGGATAGAAATAGAGATAGAGACAGATGGAAACAGAAAGGGAGAGAGAGAGAGAGAGAGAAGAGAAAAAGAGAATCGAAGGGAAACAGAGAGCGATGGAGAAGCGTCGTTCCCTTTTAATTGAAAACTCAAGTGCTCTCGCTATCTTAATTAAGGGTCGGAAATTTTCAGCTCGATCGATTGGCCAAACGAGAAAGACTGGACCCTATCGGTTGCCCGCTATCACTTCCACCCCCACTAACCTCCTGTCGTTCAAGCAACCTTTGACCAATAGTCATTCGAATCTTCTGCATACTTTACACCGATATTTTTATGTCTCTTCTTCGGTAAGTTTGCGATCCGATACTATATTTTATTCTTATTAGTTTTTCTTTCGTTGTCTAACCATGATTTTCCGTAAAATGCTCTTGAAAGATACAATATCGAATAGATACGCAGTACGAATCGAGCTGAATCTATGAAAAAGAACGGTAAAAATGTGTGCCCTTGTGAGGAATGTTGTTTTTCCCACAGGCTATAAGCCTTTCCTGTTGTTTCTCTCTACCATTCTCTCTCTTTCTGTTTCATTCTTTCTCTCTATTCTCTTTTTCCGTGCGTGGGTGATTTTCCTGATCGATACCCGATATCCAGTGCGAGCCGGTCCCATGGCTGTACGTCATTTCGCCGACAGTTGTACGAATTCTGCAACCCAGGCGATGTTAAAATTTGAATGTAAAGCGAGACGGACTAACGGAATATCAATAACATTAACGGTAAAATTTCAATTTGAATCCGTGGCCGCATTGGAGAATCAGTGGAAAGGGATGGAAAAGGGTGAACGTTCATGGTTAGATCGTTATATCGTCAGATCTTTGTTTTGCACCTACTTGCAATATCTAATTTTAATTAATGTACATGAGGTAACACAAGTAATACTCGATATATTGGGTTCCATATTGATGGAGGGAGAAGAGAGAAATGTCACGAATTTACATAAATTAGTTGGAATAATACGAACTCGATAGTTGTGTAATTGATCGGAGTTAGCGTGTAAGTGCAATAGTAAAAATCGTAACTGTAGTTTCATGATCATAAGGCACGCCTGGCAAACGCAACCCTACAGACAAATGAGCACGGAAAAAAGATCATATTGGTGCGCTAGCTTTTCATTTTTTACGAAATTTTTTATTTTTTTTTTTTTTTATAATCTTTAGAATTTTTCTCATTTTTCTGTAGTTTTTATTTTTTTTCTTATTTTTTTAATTTTTATTTTTTTCCCTTTTTTTTATCTCCAAGGTCGTAAAATTCGGCGAGGTCTCATTGACGTTCCTTTCATTTCACGGATCCTCCTAGGAATCTTCGTTACCGACTAGCTATACTTCAAAATTTTCTGAAAGATTACGCATGCGCTTTGGAACATTGGTTCTTACACTTAACGATAGATGGCACCAGCAATCTGCTTAATGCACAGTCAAAGTTTTGTCCACTGATTTCCCGCGAGTCGAAGCTGCCGGCAAATATTCTGTCTATTTTAAGATCTTTACACAGCATTCTAGTATCTTTTCATTTGTAAAAAAAAAAAAAAATACTTTTTGTAAATAAAAATTTTCAAAAGTTGTTCCTTTTTATCATTACAAAAGTAAAAAAAATAGATTTATCGATTCATTTTTGACACGACTTCTTAATACGCATCTTTTCACAATTCGAAGTTACATTAACACTAACATAAGCTTTTTTATTCTTCTTTTTTTGTAATATACTATAAAACGTGAGACGTAAATGTGAAAGCGAAACTGTAAGACGTAAATGTGTATTCAATAAACACGTGAATCTCTTCACAAAAATAAGTTTCTTTTTTCTACAATAAATAATGAGTTAGTATTGAATAACTATGATCGAATCATCGAGTGGCTCGAAACATCTTTTCCGATAGCCCTAAACGAGTACTGCAAGGGCAAGACCTCGTAGCAACCCTTCAATGAGGGTGCATTGATCTGAAAAGTGCTACCCTCCGACCTTCAAGGGCCAATGAATTCCGCGTACCAATGGTCACGTGTGCCTCCGTACATGCATAATACCACACGTACACGTATATACGTATGCACATGAATAAGGCTGACCACCCTTCT
Organism: Vespula vulgaris; assembly: GCF_905475345.1. NCBI lineage: Eukaryota > Metazoa > Arthropoda > Insecta > Hymenoptera > Vespidae > Vespula > Vespula vulgaris. The sequence goes on from NC_066591.1 coordinate 6,731,152, forward strand.
TGACTTAGCAGCATCGATCGATTTTTAGTCTTTCAAAAACGGCGCTTTCGCAGTTTACTTATTACGAGTAATGGAGACTAATTCTTTGGAAAATTAGATATTTTGATAATAAGAAACAGATGAAATATGTAGAAGAACAGATAATTCTAAATCCGAGAAATAGAAAAATAAACGCATTAGAAATATATACCCGTCTATAAAAGATTCACCGTTTAATCGTCATTAATTAAAAATCGTCGAACATGTCACAAACTAATAATTTTACAAACGTAAGAATCTGTGTAATGAATTACGTGATAAATAAACATTGGTAAAATCCATGCAATTATTATAATCAATGATCACTCATTCATTAGGTGTGAACATTCAAGAGCGAAGCAAAAATAAAAGCGACATACACAAAACGTTATATTTACCTCTCTTGTAAAAACTAAAGAGAGGAGTCAATATGGAGGAGGGTGCAAAACGAATTGACTCTTTAATCACCATTAATTAAAAATCGTGGAATATATCATTAGCTAATAATTTTACAAACATAAGAATCTGTGTAATGAATTACGTCATAAATAAACATTGGAAAAATCCATACAATTATTATAATCAATGATCGTTCATTCATCAGGCACGAACAAAATTCAAGAGCGCAAGCAAAAATAAAAGCGACGTACGCAAAACGCTATATATACCTCTCTCGTGAAGACTAAAGAGAGGAGTCAATAGGGAGGAGAGTACGAAACCGTCCCGATTACAAGTGTGCGCGTCACATTAGCGTATGTCGACTACGAAACTAATTAATTTACATTATTTGTTATTTATTTATTAGCCGCAGAGGTAACGGCCCGTAATCATTATTTCTATCTGTTACAATTAATTTATATATTTTATAATTAAAAAGGTTAATAATTAGTTTTCAACTTTGTGTAAACAAAGCAATCTTTAATTATCGTTACGATGCTTTATTAAAATTGCTAAAACGTAATCACGAAAGAGTAGTATATTTTATGTACGTATAAAACTTTGTTTGCTGTCATATCGACTAGAAATTTTAACTTAAGTGTTGATAACGAGAATATCGAGCCATCGTTATCTTGCGAATCTATCAAAGGCTCGTTTTATACAATACTTCACTAATATACTACGGTAATCGAGTACGAAACAAAATATTTTACAATCTGATTCAAATCAACGTAGAATTTTTTACATTAGCTATTCTAAATCGATCGCTCACAACATATAAACACCGATCGAATCTGTTTCCTCGATGTTATATCTCGAAATTATATATCATGACATTGATACAATTTCTTTTTTAAAAACACGTTCAGAAATATTCCATTAGTTTATCATTCTTTCGAAATGAAGCTCTTGATAAAATGAAATATTTAGGAAAATCTCGTGTGATATTACAAATGTAATAAAAATACGCGACAACAATATTCCGTCATTAACTAATTCTTCATTGGTAGACGCATTCTTCTTCATTATAACATGAATTCATTAATAATTAACTTTTGCATAGAATGAAGCAGGAAAGATATGATTAATAATCGATGCTTAAAAGGATGATTAATAATCGGTGCTCACAAATAGCAAAACTTTCGTAACTCATTGTGGTAAATAATCGCAAATGTTACATCGTAAAATTAGGAAATACTGATAATTTATGTATCACGAGTCGATGTAACTTCGCGATCGAAGTTATAATACCTACTCTGTACGAAAATAAATGTATACGTGCAATGTATTTCTGTATTTACGAAAAATATTATATGTACATACGTATAGAAATATATTCGCAACAATTTTAGTAACTCCATAAATAATGCTTTTAGATTATTGTATATACTATACTATATACGTACGTACCTACATATATTATATAATTTTTGTTTCCGTCTAGGAGATCGTTTATCTTGAAAGTTGACGTTCTCGAGCAGACGTCGAGGAATGTCCAAGAGAGGCATTAAGGATACCAGCCACATCTGTGCAATCCGCAAAAGCCAACTATATTTTCGTGTGGCCATTTATAACTGACCTGTTCCACTAGCCGCGACTACTTAGTGGCTATTTTACAGTGGAAAAGTGGCCCGTAGGCTGGACACAAGGAATGGTCCGAGGAGAGGGAAGGGGAGGACGAGTTCAAAAGTTCACATGAAAAACAGCGTCAGGAAATTGCTAGGAAATGGCTGGGAGCGAATGGTCACCCTTTCGACGCTCCTCGTTTCATTTCTCGTCCTTATAATAATCTAAATAGCTCGAAGAGAATCCTTTAAAAGAGCTGAGCCGGTTGTTAGATTTAAAAAATGTCGACGGATACTCACTAAGCGAGCTTGATGTCGGGGCAGGAAATTAAGACCACTCCCTTTCTCGCCCACGTCCTACTACGAATTTATTTTCTTCTAATCGTTCCTTCTTATCCGTTCGTCCATGTGTAAATATGTATACATCGATGTTTATTCTTTTTACCTTTCTCGAATATTTAACCTCGTGAGTTAAGTCGCTAATGTGTACTTTAGAAGTCAACTATTAGAGCTCTTTCTCTATCTGTTTTTTTTTCTTATTTTTGTTTACCATTGTGAAAAGTACATTCTTTTATATGTTCTCTTTCAGAATGAAAACGCATAAGTGAATTAGGAATTCTCGCGGATTTCGAGTAATATAAAGAATTTGAAGGTAATCTCCTTTATCTCGAAGCTTTCAAATTTTAACTATAGCATGTAAAGATGAGAAGAGGCAATCGAATCGACTGTCTTAACCTTTGGCAGACTTGGTAATTCGTGAAATCGAAGAGTTTCGTGAAGTACGATTTTTTCCTCTCATGTTTATGCATCGAAACGAGGGTTGTACGATTTACGTAAGACAGTAAAGCTGAAATTACAGCAGGAAGGATATTGCGGAGCTTCCATCGTAGAACCGATTCCTTTTATCGTAACTAAAGGTTATTACGATGGATACCCTCTCTTTCTCTTCGAAGAGAAACAGGTTCGTAGAAGGTTGTAACTTCGACTTTCGAAGTTTACCGTCTTACTTTTATATCCACTTGCTTTCTCGCAATTTAGAAATAACTTGAAATTTAGAAATCCCTCCGACAAGAATGTTTCCTTGATTTCATTCGTTCATTACTTACAATAACGTACAAATTTTGATAACAATGCTTTTGGAATTTTCGATTTATGTCAATAATCGATTATTATCGACCATTACACGGATTAATCAAATGTCACTGAATTATATTTGAGGATCATATGAGATAACAAAAATGGCAATCGTTCTTAAAGAAGTTAATCACCGTCTTCAAAGAAAGATCAATAAAAGAGATTTAATTAATACGTCGCGATCATTATTAACACCAATTGTTGCCTGTCAAAAATAGTTACATTCTTACTTCAGAATAGTTGGATTTTTAATTTTCTTCGCGTCGAAGTTACTCCTCTTGTAGACGTCAGCACATTCATCCCTTTGCCTTATTTCCTCGTATGAGGAAAAGACGTGAGATCGCCAAGGGGGATCAATTTACAGTAAAAAATAAAAAGAGAGAGTGAGAAAGAGAGAGAAAGGAAGAAAAAAGAAGGAGGCCTGTAAAAGCGGGGACCAACACCGCAGCTGTGAAACAACTCAAACGTATAAAGAAACGACAGTGGATATAACGCGAAAACGCGTTTCCTGGCGGAAATAATGTGAGTAAAGCGAAACTTTATCCTTCCTCGTGCTCGCTTCTCTTTCCTCTTACTGTCCCTTTCTCACATTCTCTCTCTCTCTCTCTCTCTCTCTCTTTCTCTTTCTATCTCTTGCTCTCTCTTTCTCTCTTTTTCTATCTCTTGTTCTCTCTCTCTCTCTCTCTTTTTCTATCTCTTGCTCTTTCTCTCTCTTTCTTTTTCTATCTCTCTCTTTCTATCCCTCATCCAATCTCCCCCAGTACAATTTTCCTTCTTTTGCTTACTACAGCCGAGGTAGTCTCTTGCCTCTCGTCGTTTCCTTTTTTCTTAATAACCCACGTAGCTGTTCTCCCAGGAGAGAAAAAGAGAAAGAGATAGAAAAGAAAAAGTCATAGGTAGAACATCGTGACGTTGAAATAAGAAACAAAATAATCCACTGTGCCTGGACTTTTAGTACTGAAAATGATCTTACACGTGATCGTAGAACTTTCATACCGGAATGTTAAATTGTCCGATAAGAGTCTCTTTTATTATACTTTACCTACACCTAATGAATTTATCTTCTTTATCGTACTGAACGTACAAATCGTTCCTCTTCCTCCTTCTCCTCTTCCTCCTCTTTTTGCTTTTTCTTCTTCTTCTTCTTATTTTCTGATCTTCCCGATAAAAGTTCTTCAAAAGCTGAAACTCGATACCAATTATATCGAGTACTGAATTACAATTTCGTTTGAATAAATTATTTTATAGAATGAATGTATTATATTAATCTGTGATACTTATGATTAGTCTTTTTCGAAACTTTATATAATTCGTTCGATTATATCGGTCGTTTCTTTTCATTGGTTTTATTGATCGAGTTAAATATAATTCCGTAATTGGCAAACGATATCCTAAAACAGTGTCTAGTCAGTGGTCTACGATAGTTTCATCTAATTCGTCGTAGCGAAGACGCTCGAGCCACTTTCTGCTGGTGGAGATAGTGGTCTACGAAAGCGTAGCTTCTACCAGCAGTTGCTTCTAGGTTGCCAGTCTCTCTTATCTCTTCCTCTTCCTCTCTCTCTCTCTCTCTCTCTCTTTCTCACACAACAGACACACACATACACACTGTCTGTCTTTCTCTCTCTAGTCGTGTTCAGAATGGTCAGCTGGACCCTCCTACACGTAAATCACGACGCTGCCGCAGATCCAATTATCAAATTGTCCGGCACTTCAGCCTAGTCAAGAGAACCATCGAGATGGCGTGAAACGACAGAGGAAAAGGGAGGAAAGGAATAGAGCTGAAGGAGATGCAACGATGTGCTTCGAAGAAGAACGTACGTTCCATGCTGCCGTCGAGGTGGTAAGTCCAAGTACCACAGAAGCACTAACTAAGGGAGCAATAGATCCTGCGAGGCAAAACCGCGAAAGACAGGACGACGTTAGCGGCTAAGATTTATCACTTAAGCGACTTCGCCAAAGGGGAACGATATCCCTTAGGTCGAACTGTCTCTCTCGCTCTCAAACTCATTCTCACTGGAATACGCACGTCTATGTAAGAGCACTGATTTTCTCTTTAGATAACTCGATCGATTGATAAGGTTATTCTAGAAGGTTCTCATTGATAAACAGCAAAGACTAAACTTTGTTACGATAAAAGCGTAATAAATCGTATTTTTTTTATCTTTAATGATGAGATCTCCGTTGTGAAATAGTATCAAGTCTTTTCTTAGTACGATTAAATTCATCGTTATTAAATAAAAAATACATTTTTATAAATCGAAAGAATGACTGACCTTAATTCGAAGAATTTTCATTCCGATAAAATAGCGAAGATCTGAGTACAGATTTACGCACAAGTTATAGAGAAAATTAATTTCTTAGACGTACGATAAGTGAAGAATGGTAAACCGAGCGACGATGACTGTCGACAAATCGTATTTCTTCTCCCCTAAAAGGCGTTTATGCTAATACTATTATACGTAACATGTAATGGTTTCTTACGGTTAACGGAAAGGAGCTGTTAGCTCGGAAATGTAAAACGGAAGTGCGTGCTAAAGGAACCCCGTGTTAGGCAAAGGATATATGTATATATATACATTACTTCTAGCACGCGATCCTGATTCAGACGTTACGCTTATATACGAGTTTTATTTACCATTTATTACACATAATCAAAATCAATTTCATATTCCCGTTTGTAAAGCAGTTTATACATATAAAGAAATGTTGTTGTATATTTTAATCTAATACATAACAATAGAACTAAGAAACTAAAAATCTTATAACGAAGGTCATGTAACGCGACCTACTTCCAAAGATCAATAATTTCTTAAAGCGCACATAGAATCAAAGAGAGATGTTTTTGCTTTATCTATTTCTCGAAAGCGACCTTGAAACACACAAAGTCAAGTCACACGTTACGAACGAACGATCTGTTAAATGTATGCATAACACGTGCGTACACAATTTCTTGTATTGTACACGATGACCTTCAATTACTTCTGTCTATTAAATGTATCTTCTCGATATCTATGTTAGTTAATTGTATGTCTACATAGGTACGTATTATTAACAAAATATATATATATATATTCTTAAATATAATATAATAAATATATTAAATATATGCTTCGAATAAACTAATAGCCAATTAGAATTAGAATTAAATTAATTTATTAAATAAATAAGAGAAAATTAATGAGAACTTGTTTCATGTAGAATCTAATAGAAATAAAATAGAACTTTCTATTTTTCAGACATTATTGTTGACTAATACTTATCTGAGAAATTCCAATGATGCAAAACGAGCATATCTTCGGCGTTATCTTATTTTTGATAAAATATTTTCCTCTTGACGCTGGGTTACCAAGAACGTTGAATTCTCCATCAGATTTTCTTCTCGGACAAAGGTCAATGTGAAATATGATTATAAGATTGTTTCGAGCGAATAATAAACTAACAATGATTCGATTTCTCGAGGAAAGATCGGGAAAGAGTGAGCGAAAAAAGATAAATTCTCAACCGCGGTCGATGGTTTCATCGGGCGACCGAAAATATCTGAACGAGGAGGTTTCTCCCTCGGGCAACGACAATTGAGTCAATTTAGAGAGCGGTTTTGATAGGTCGCCTGACATGTGAGCGCGTTACACGGCAGGTGTTCTGAAATATTACGCCCGCGTGCTACGCCAATTATCCCCGACGTCATGCCCGAAAGGCGTAATGGACGATTACTACCGACACCAAATCGCGACGCTTTTTTATTTGTCCCCATTTTGAACTGAGTTCAGAGATGCTGCAAAGAGCATCGCCTATATGCGTCTTCTATTCGATGGATGAGAATTTCTTTCGCTATTATCTAACATATACGCAAACGATCGATGACGATCTACAATTAATAAAATTAAACGTAATAACGTATATACATACCACATATATTCACTAAAGTTATATTATATCGTGTTATTTATTAACAAGACGAAACTGTTTTTAAAATACGCAATAAAATTGTAACGAAATTAATTCACTTACGAATCTTTCTCTTACCAAGGCACAAGCACACAAGATAATCGTTCGGCGTCTGATTCGATACTGTTATTTAATCGCTTATTCCATCTTTCGGTGATCCTTATTGATAAACAGAGGTCCCCAATATGTAGAAATCAAAACATACACACGTACTAGATATATTTATATTGTATTATGTGACCTTACAATGTGTCGAATGTATACACATATACAATATTCCCCGAGGGCCTTCCCTGATTATCAAACAATGACTTACGTACCAATAAAGTATGTTAAAAATACACAGGTGACTTTTTGATTTATATACGATTATTTTTATGTATCGATGTGTGTGTTTTTAATCTGTTTCCTTCGATCGTTTTTTACCGATAATATATATTGGAATATAATGTCGAAATTGAATATAAGTCGATAAGCCAAGACGATAAAAGCACTAGTATAGAGAAAGTATAGATATTGAAATTTAATATTTTAAAATCGTGAATTTATTTGTATTCATGATCTTCCTTTAAAAAGAATAACTTTTTGTTCTAATACTAATCGTATAATTTCGTGTATAGAATACTATCAAGATGTCAAAAGTTACCTTTTCCCTACTCGTTATTGCATTAATAATGTGCATTATTGTACAAACTATTTTGACTGCACCAACCTTGCAAGAGAACGAAGAAGGACAATTGGCCGGATGCGGTCATCAGGCTGCTCACGTTAGTAAACTAATTATTTTCATTAATTATTTCATTTTTAATATATGTACATTTCGAACATTTTTTATCATGATAGAAATTTGTATTCCATTCATCACTCTTTGTGGTCAATTTATTTTAAAATCGAACAAGCGAGACTGTACCTTTTTTTTAAATTCGTAAATATTTGAGCAAACTCGTATTTATTCAATTACACTTTATCTCTTCGATCGAGTCACCACTGTTTACGAAGTAAACGTTTGAATGAATAGAAAGTAATGAATACGTTCGTCGAAAGCTATAAAGCTACAAATAGTGATAAGAAAATTCTTCTAAAATATTTTAATTTTTAACGTTATAGTGTAAAAGAAACTCAGATTGCTGCTTTTATCTGAAATGTCACAACTACGCTAAATTGTGCCTGCCTTAGGAAGAACAAATTAAAACAGAACACACACACACTCATATAACTGGACACGTTAGCTAATCTAATACGATTACTATTGTGTTATTTATATTACTTATTAAAGTTCGTAAACGTTACAATTATGATCATAAGAATGTAAAATAAAACTATACGTTTAATATCAATTATAAGCTTATTTCATTTAACCTTGTAATTATAATTATCTGTCTTTATTTTTTTTTAATTAATATTTGTTTCGATATATACTAATATAGCGTATAAAAATATACAGTTTCCATTTTACCTGCTTGACTCTTGACGAAGGAATTTTAACTACGTTGACAAATTTGAAATATCGTATATTGTATCGTAACGTAAAGATTGACAAAATGATTGGCTTAACTTAGTAGGTCAATATCCCCTTATCAATGCACGAGCCACGATTAAAATTTTATCTTATACGATATCATTACCAATGATATCGATTCAATACGTATTCGTGTTTTTTATTTTTTATCAAGATGCGTTAGAACTGTAAAAATCCGAATAGGATTTAATAAAACCTTTTTTCAATGATTTGATAAGATTTTTTAAGAAAAAGAAAAAAAAACTCGATAAAAGAACCGCAAAATTAAAATTATCTGATTAACAAAATAAAACGAACTTAAAAGACTTCCACTACATAATCCCTATTTATCTGATCGCCGATATATAATTCCGGCTATTACTACGTGAATGAAAATAAATAGCACAAATATCATTAAACACGTTTAAATAATCAATCGGGATATCTGTGTTTCATGTAATCCGACAATCGCAAGAGTCACATTTAAATCAATGCAATAATATTTGCTTGGTATACGTATGCATTCGATAGAATAAATTTTCGTTTAAATGTATAAATTGGAGTATCATCATACTAATCATTTATATGTATCACATTAAATAAATAATTCAATGACGTTTTAAATATGTAATACTTACATCGATCAACCAGAAAATATACAATTATTATATATTGATATTTGAATGTATATCATTACATATAGAAGACTTCGGCGAATATATGAACAATGTATAAAAATTGATATTATTTTTCATTTCGAAATAACATTGTTTTACGATATCGAACGATGGGAACGTAATCTTAGTAATATCATCGTATGATTCTAAATCACACATTTATTTTTCTTAGTCACAATATATGAAAATATTTTCGATTCTGCACTATCAGTGAGTGAAGCAAATATACAAATACTCTTTACGTTCAAGATCTTATCTATTTGTAGGATATAAATAAGATAACGTTGTTCTCGTTTGTGTATCAATCACTTTTTCGAAAGGTACACTTAAGACATATATATATATATATATATATATATATATATATATATACACGCACATCATCGTAATAGTACAATATATAATATTATATAGTTACATATATAGATGATATCAGAATTGCTTCAAATATAGACAGATAGGATAATTTTAGTTGGAGCATACGTAAATACCAAGCAAGTTTATTAGACTATTTCACTGACGGTAAATTCAATAGAAAATCGTACAAGATATCATTTTTTTACTTTACGATCACATTTTTATTCATTTTCAAATTTATGTACATATATATATATACAGCTGGAAAAATTCTCAGATCAATAATTTCGTCAGATACCTTTTTTTATATATTCACGTAACGTAATACATATATACATGCATATATCAAATAATGTCCATTGACCAACTAAAATGTTTATATTTTCTATCAAAAAATTGAAGTGATCTTTTGAAATAATTGAAATAAGCGTTCTTTAGCTCACAATCAGATTATCGATGGACAAACAGCATGCGAATCTTATCAAATTATCAAGATGATTGGAATTTCAAGAATAGTCTTGTTATTTCCGCGAGTGCGGCGCAATAAGGGGTAATTTACGTCAAGAAAATGAGTGCAGCGTTTATATAGCTTTATATAATATATTTATACATACAGCATGTACATAATATTTTACGATCGATGAACCTTGATAGATGATAATATTGTTAGACAAATAGTACGGTAAACAATGTTTTTTTTATGAAAGATATCCAGGGAATACTCTACATTAGTTAACAATACACAATTTTATCTTAGATTCTTTATATGAACACACTATAAATATGTCATGCTAACGATAGAACGCTTTAGAAATCTTGTGACACATTTCCAAGTGAAATCTGAAAGGTGAGGTAAAGTATAATTCTAGTACGTAGCTAAAATATGTCGTACTTTGCCTGTATTGATTAATTAATTCTAATTCTTTAATTAATTTAATTATTGTCATAATTAAAGTTGTATTTCTTTTTCAGAAAATTATTTAAAAAATAAAATGGCTAAGCTTTTATTACTTGTTTGTTTTGCTCTTTTGACATTGACTTATGTCATGGCTTGCTTACAGCCAGGCGTACCCGTAAGTATTTTTTTATTAGTGAAATAAAATTGTGATGACGAATTATATATTGAAAATATATCAATCAATTAACAAATCTATATAGAATATATCTTTGAATAACATATATGCTATTATACGACCACACATGATTTTAGCTATTTTATCGATAAGCTTTGCGTTTGGATTTTTACAGTGCTCTAACAGTGACCAGTGCTGTGGCTTGTTGGTATGCAACCCTTGGGCTAATCGTTGCACAAAGGGTGGAAACTGGCCATTGGCTGACGCTAACAGTGGTGGCAAGCAGTGATCACAATGAGTTTACTGACATTTTTACGTTATTTCGTAGGCCTACGATCAAATATATATTTTTGGCCAATTAATCGTATACGATAACTTCTTTAATTTGATTTATTGTTTATTTGAAAAATATATATGCATTATTAAAAACAAATATTTTTTAGTCAATTTACTTACCATAACAATTACTTACCATAAAAATCGATGATACGATATAAAATTTTTTTACCTTAAATAAATCCAAGATCCATTAACAAGTGCGTTCGATTTTAAGAACAGATATTGTCCTTGCTTTAAGTACAAATGATATCATCGTAAAAATATTTGCTTTTCGATTTCTCGTTTTATCGATATGGTATTAATGTTTTATAATGTTAACATAATGCGTAATATCCTTATGTTGATAAAAAAAAAAAATTAATTCCCCTTTCGTTTCAGACAAAAAGAGAGAGATTAGAGATGTGGTTTATTTAAATACTTGCTTTCTTTAATAGATTTGTAATACTGAAGGAATTTATACAAGTGAATTTATGATTATTCAACCTAATATTGTTATTATGAATTTATTGTCATTAAGTCTTTGGAAAGAAGCGAGTAATTAATAAATCAGATACTCGACGAATTATATTAATTGTAATTTTTTTTCTTTTTAAAAATACATTGTTACGTATATGTGCTCAAATCTTATTAATATTAAGTACGTGTATTGAAATACAGATAAGTACAAGTATACGTATTAAAATATAAATTTTAAGAACAACTTAGCATGTAAGTATTAGCTTTTTATACATATCAAATCATCAGGCAGAAAATCCAGATATTCTATTATTCGGTGTATACTTTAAATTGAACAATTATTAAAGAAATTAGTATAACTGTTGAGTCTTCAACGATTAAAACGAAGGTTGAAAGATAAATAACATTTTCTATATAGAAAAAATATACTCAGGTAGATATTCTATTACGTATTCATTTTATCAGCTTACATCAAGAAACGTATAAATACCGTACTATTGATGCTTGAAAGTTAGTAACTTGTGCTTCTTATACACGATACTATTTTAACATTTATTACGACAAGTATGTTAACAATTTATTATTTTTAACCATTTATTATTAATTATTATTTATCAAATATTATTTCCGATATATTACATTCCAATTTATTATTATTACTACCATTACATCTTGTTGTTTCAAATAACAATTTTATTATTTTGCACGTCCTTTAAGCTTCACAATTGCAATTGATTCATATATACATCGAATATTTTTTTTAGGATAAAAAGAATTTACATAACCATGCAAAAATTTGTCTTTCTCACTTTTCTCGTCGTTATTGGATTAGTTCTTGTTACGCCTAAACCTCAAAAATCAGAAAACACATGCAGTCCGTGGCTTGGATTCGTAAGTTTGTTATAATAATTAATCTTTAATAGTGATATTTATGTAATTACGATTTTTGGTGAAAATTAAGATGAGAATTGTTTCAAAATAAAGAGTAGCAATTAAATTTCATAAGAAAGTTTATTAAAAAGCATTTCTTTTTTGCAGTGTCAGGTTTCCTCAAATTGCTGCCGTAATCTTGTGTGTCTAACTTACGCGGCTAAATGCGTTCCAAAACATGGATTAATAATTCCTGGTGAAGATACTAGACCCATTGGTCCACCACCATACGCACCGATCAAATAAAATATTTCCGTTCAATAAGCAACCCATATTATATTTTTTAATTATCTGAAAATGAAATGTATCATTATGGTTCTCACATATCCAAAATATATATTGAGTATCAAGCGAGTCAATGAAATTAATGATCGTATAACTTTATGAAAATCGTTAAAATAAATAAATTTTATTGCAAATGAAAACTCTATTCATTATTATATCTAAAAATTACAATATGATTAAATAAAACAAATAATACAGATAAGATATTCGAAGAAATCGATAGCGTTACTAATTTCGAAACGCGCATATTATAAATATGTTATCTGACTCGCAAAAAAATGTATCATATAAGTTCTTTCAAACGACGTACGCATAAACGTTTACTCATTATCTCAATATGATAACGACATCGATATACTCGATGATGAATAAAAATCATACTGTTATGTATTTCTTTCTCTTTCTTTCTCTCTCTTTTCTCCGACTACCGTTGCGAAATAAAAGAGCAATAACAGTGTGTGACTCGATTTCTTCCTCTGTTATTTCCTGTCAAGCGAATTAAAGAACAAGAGGGCTTTGTGGAGAGATCAATGGAATGTACGAAGCGTGCAATATGCACTCGATAGAATATCGGTGCAAAAGTCAAAAGGCACTTGCCCGTTTCATACCGTACAGTGCAGAAAGTGAAGACTTACAGTCGATAGAAAATCTCGAGGAAAAATAAAATTTTCATTCTTGCACGATAAACGATAGAGAATGACGTAAATTAATCGTTCTTTTTTCATTTAATTATATATAAAAAAATAACACCGACTATAGTTTTTTATGTTCGATAATAATTCGATAAGGTAATAAAGAAAATTTTGTAAAATCATAATGTGAAAATTACATTATAGAAATGGCTTGAAAAATGATAACAAAAGTAAGATAACAAGGTCGTTTTTCATTTTAAACGACCCGTAAGCCTAAACTGGCTTGTGAATGACTCATACATGTTTCTAAGAAGCCGTCAAGAATTCGTAAGGTCACCGTTTCTCCTACTCCTTATACTGTTTATGTATATGTATGTATATACTTTGCGCAGACGACGAAGGAAGGTAGTCGAGGTCGAACTCTCGAGAAGATACAGTGCGACGGAATCTGTAGTGCGTAGTTTATACTTCCTTGACGAATAATAGGCTCATTGTAAGTATTAAGTGATAGAAATATAAAACTATCTCTTTAATTCATAGATTGCGTCTACTATTGTTACATATTTACATCGATCATTTCATTAAAAAGAGGTGAATATTCTCGTTAAAAGCGATCTTTCACGTTATATTTTTCGAAAGAATCGAGATACCGTTGCGATATACTTTCTCTTCACACATTCGTACGTATACGTGTTCGAACAATCGTCTTTACTTATTCCAATAGCTACGTAACGAGGAATAAACGTTTTAAAGTGAATTAAATGCTATACATGCTTGACCATGAGTGCGTAGTTTTTAGTCACCGGATCCTTTGTTCAAGAACGAGTCAAGGCAATCAGTAATGATTCATTTACTTACACACCTGTATATTCGTTGATATACATCGCCTGTGCGTGTGCGTGTGCGTGTGTGTTTTATATGAGTGTATGTATGAGTGTACATGCGTGACGATTCTGTGTTTCACGAATATTTCTTTTGATCTTTAAAACCTTGGATAAAATTCTTCGTGAAAGAGATTAAAGTCAGAAATGCCAAAACGTTATTAAAATTATTCATTGACGATATAATTTAAATTTTACTATAAAAATATATTTTAAACTAATGGTTATTTACTAATTAGATCACAATGCTTTTGTTACAGAGTTCCGAGAAACAGCGAAGATGTCGAAGTTCATGCTGCTCGTTTTTGTAACTCTTGTTGCTAGCACACTTATCGTAGCTGCTCCTGATAAGTCACGCTGCGGTCGGCACGGTGACCCTGTCAGTACACATTTATATACTACTTTTTTTTTTGCTTTGTCGATCGTTTCTTATAATATCTCTTATTCTCTCTAATCTTATGCTTCTTTGTTACTTATTTTGAAAAGACATATATTGAAAAGACATATAAAATTCGTTTCGTAAAATTCACGTAATGCCCTTGAGTCTGTATACAACTTCTATATATAAGGACGTTTTAACAGAAATTTGTTTATATTGTTATACGTTGTTACGCACAAGATCAATAAAAGAAACATTCTTCGTCGTAGTATTCTACTGACGAAAACAATCTTATAACGATTAAACGAAAGTAGAATATATATTTCTAAATAACCAGATAAATCAAGTTCTAATTATATATCTATCGCTTGTTCAAAAATCGTAAATGAGAGCATGATATATCTAGACGATTGTGATTCTTCAACACGCAAATTACTTTTAGTAATTAGTATAATTGTATCGACTAATATTTTATTGTTTACAGTGCGTGGTTGATTCTGAATGCTGTCAAAACATAAGATGCCACTCATATGCGCATAGATGCCAAGTCATTATTACCGCTGAGGAACTAATGGCACAGAGAGAACGAATTTTGGGCAAGAAATCAAAATCTTATTAATTAACTATTATTTCTCTCTGATCGTGTAATCGTGACAGTAAAAAAGAAATATAATTTTTCTTTTGTATATAAAAAGTCACTGAAATTATATCGATTTATAGCATAATGAAACTGTAAAAAAAAAATCGTTTTTAATTATAACGAAACAAATATATTTAAAATGTGTAAGTTGAAAAATAAATATGTAAATCTTCTAGAAAGATCTACATATTAAAATATGTGGTTTTTAAAGAAGTATCAATATTATAAATGAAAAACAAAGGAGTAATCGACGAAACGATAAACGAAATTAAGAAGACATATCGATTAATAAATTTAGAATTCAAATGAAATAAATACATATTTGTGCGTCTTTTTTTATAAGAAATGGAGAAATAAAGGAAACGAAAAAAAAGAAACGTAGGAAGCAGACTGATTTATCGTTAGAAAAAATTCGTCGGATTTTCTCGAATCACGTAGCTCTTTCCAGCGTTTCTCGTCATTTGCCCTAACTATAGTTATGGCATGATGAGCATTCAAATCCGCTATCTCCTATCTCGGTTTACCGTACGCTCGTTAAAAGGCGTACCTTCGTCCGATAAAAAGACTTAGGTGCTATATACCGAGCCGCCACACGGACTAAAAATCCCAATGAGCTCGACATGTTGCCTACGTGCGAAGGACAGGTAGACTGTGCCTATGTGTGTTAGAGAAAGAGAAAGAGAGAGAGAGAGAGGGAGAGAAAGAGTCGCTTTAATTGCATCGACTTATCTCTTGATAAGCTCAACGTAGAACCTTGCCATATGGTAGATTCGAAATCATCACTCTCGTCGACGATTTCCTTCGTCTACAACTACCTACCTGTGCTTATGTATCCAGTATGTATATGTGTGTGTGTGTGTGTATGATATATCTTTGAATCTAAACACGTCGAAAACACGACGTATACGTTAACGACAACACGATTACCATGACGCACTTGTTTTCGTTTTAAGATCGTTAAAAGGAGATTCGAATTGATGGAAAATTTCAAACGAACATATTCTATATTTTCTTATATTATAACTTTCTTTTTAAATATATTTATGTAAGTTATCATATATGATCGATTCGCTAACCTTTACTAGAAATAAGATGCATTATTAATGTCATGACGTATTTATCAATAATCACATAATATAAAATAGATTTTATTTTTACTTTCAAAGAGATAAAAGAAATAAAATCTCGATTTGGATTATTGCGATCAGAATAATAATAAGTTCGTTAATTTTATATCCTCTTGAGTGGTGTACTTAATCGACGAAAAGACGAGAAGTTTTTTTCGTTTGACTAAAAATTTCTCGGAAAATTTTTACCGTCGAGCGTCTAACGGCAGCACTTCGACCGGTCGAGGAGCTTTTCAGAGATTTTGGAAAGTAGCCGGACTTTGATTCAAAGACCAAAAGCTTCTTCCACTCGTTATACGACATTTTCATTGTGTTTCAATCTCATTAGCGCCGGCTTAAAGTTAAGCACCTCGACTCTTTTACTTTCGGCTTGTCTGCTGTTCGTTGACCACCATGAACTTTTTAACGGACGTTCGTCTTTTCTTCTCAAGGTATGTAGCTTATAGAAAGAATACGAAATATACGTAATGTAAAGTACGAGGAATATCTATATACATATATATAATATAAAACGATATAAAAAAAACTGTATCATGGAAGGGTTGATTCAAAGAAGTTCCACGGGAAAAAGAGGGAAACTTTTCTGAGAGAGTTATTAATTAATTCGATTATTCACCCTTCCTCAATTCTCAGAAAAGTTATAATATAAATATATAAATCCAATAGTATCTTTTCTCTAAGACAGATCCCAGAATATTCCAAAATACCGTTTTTATCGATGTTTGAAAAAGAAAAAGGAAATTATGCACGAGATCTGGAATAACGACAAAGTGATTTTATTATTTTCCTAGGAATTATGATAGTGCATTAATGTTCACGAACAAAAGAATACGTACTGGATTTATATACTGTTATTTCATTCGTCTCTAAAAATGAAAGAGTATTTTAACATACCATTTTTAAGCGCAACAATTAGCCATATGTATTTTATAAACTACGACAATAAATCGGTTAAAAAAGATATTCTTCGGTTCGGTACTTTTTATAAACTCGATAATTCTCTTCGAATCTTTTTTAATTCTTGTTTGAACAAATCGAAGATAATGTTGCTTAAGGAATCGTAGTCCTTTGAAAAGTATAAATAAAGATTTGATTCTTTTCGTAACGGTAATATCGACGTTATTTCTCATCAATTATACTAACTATCACGATTACAATATTTGAAAACGTCGATAACATAAAAAGAGTCCTATCTACTAGCGCGCAAGTAAAGGCGTCACCCTGCAAATATTTGCTCCGTGTCCCTTATCTCCCTCCAGCTTAATTGCCATATGGTATCCCCAGGCACGACATAAGGTACCTTCCTGTCTTACGTGGACGTTACAAACGCATGAACCTTTTTAAGATAGAATAATAATGATCATCGATATTTAAAATCAAAGCTTACGACTTTAACACACGAACTGCATAGAACTTGTTTTTTGTCATATTCGTATCGGTCTTCTCTATGTCAAACCGCATTCTATAAACTATGATTATTTACAAAATAATAAAGATGATTAGACAGATTCGAATAAATCGACAGATCTTTGAAGTCAAGAAAGACAAAGTTAAGGAAAAAAATAGTGTGATTTTATTTACGAAAGCAAGGGACGATGAGAACGAGAGAAAGAGAAAGAAAGAGAGAGCGAGAGAGTGAGAGAGAAAGAGACAGAAAGAGAGAGAAGGAGAAAGAGGGAAGAAAATAGCCAAAGCGTTTTTTCGAAGCGTCGACTCGTCACACTTCTTCCAAGCACTCGGCATCGTTCCTCTTTCGCGAAGCGCGAAGGTGTGCGAAGTATAAGAAGAGGAAAGAGAAAAAAAGTAATGAAAAAAGAGAAGAACGACAGGTGGACCGAATCGCATTCAGAAGAAATAAACGGGCGCCATCGACGCACTTGAACCGACACACCAAAGTCATCCTTGTGCGAACAGGTACGAACGCGAAGAGCTGTACGATGTTGAGACTCGGGCCTGGATTCGGGTAGGTTCGAAAAAAAAAGGAAGGAAAATATACCAAGAGAAGGAGAGGAAGAGTAGGTGAAAGGATAGAGAACGAGTAAGAGAGGAACACAGAGATAGAGAGAGAGAGAGAGAGAAAGAGAAAGAGAAAGAGAGAAGCGGAGACAAACGGTAAGCCGAGGGAAGCACTCGAGCCGAGTCGAGTATCTCTCTTGGAGGTTCCTTTCAAGTTCTCCAACGATGAGGCGGTGGAGGTAGGTCCCGCGAGTCCTTCAGCGCTTTTAAGCTCGTTCTCGTAAGAGAACAAGAAGGTAAAGCTGAAAACCAAGAGACACGTTGATTCTTGCAACGATGAGAGAAAAAGAAGGATAGCGAGATATCGGGAAAAAAGAAAGATAGGAGGAGGGGAAAGAAGAGAGAAAGAGAAAGAGATTGCAGCCGTGGATGGTGTAGAAGGAGTTGAGCCAAGAAGAGAAAAGAGAAGAGAAGAGTGAAGAAGCGGAGAAAAGCGAGCAAAATGCTGGCCAAGTAGGCGGCCCGTGCCCATAAACAGGCGCGCGGCACAATATGAAAACATTGTCGAGGGTAAAGCCGCTAGGCATACAGCAATGTGCTGAGCTTAGCTGAGCGCGTCCAAGCGCGCAAGTGTAAGTGGAAGCGCGGCGGGCACTCGTAAGCCCGATCTCGCGCTCGATCTCTCGCACTGCCACGTCAGGACGTCAGGATTTCAGCTTGCCAGTTCTCTCTATCGCTCTTTTTTCTCTCTCCTTCTCTCTGTTGCTCTCTCTCTCTCTCTTTCCGTCTCTCTCTCTCTCTCTCTCTCTCTCTTGCTTGCTCGCTCGCTTGTTCGCTGGGATTCGCACGGCCCCGAAAAGTGCCTCTTCGCGGCCCTCCGTAGAGAAAGGGGGAAAAGGACACCCCGAACAGCTCGGAATCCGAAGGAATAGGCAGATTTTTTCAGCTCAAATCCACCCTCGGCCTCGCTCCTACCACCACTTTGCTACTCGGCTTGGCGTTAATAAACCAGTCGCTAGTTGCTATCGTCTCTTTCGAACCCCTCACCCTCTTCGTCTTATTGGGACCCTATTATTTTTTTGATTCTACGATTCCGTACAGAACGATTTTGGTAGGATTATTTAATCGAATGTTTTTCGAATAAAATTTGAGTTCCCTATGAAGAGAAGAATTTAAATCTTCGTAGAACTCGAGAAGCTCGAGTGACGCATGCGCGAGAAGAGCGTTCAAAGTCGATTGGAGTCGATTATCGATGAACTTTTCTTATCAGTTTTATCAAGAAAGGAGTACGATAAGCGTGTGAGATATCAAATATAATATAAGATACTTGAGAATATGAAACAGGTATCTCACATGGTGTACCGTTGCTTTTCGTTCTACTTGGAGTTTCAGGGGTGACGGAAACGTAGCTTGTAACGAAAGACAGGAAGGATGAAAAAGAAAAGGGCGTAACGTGGTCGCAACGACAGAAACACGTCGAAACGGTAGCTACTTATAAAAGAGGGAAATGGGACTAGCCATTTGGGGCAAACTACCCCTGAGTAGACTCACGCGAGCGATCTTATCTGTTTTGAGCTCCCTAGCTCTTAGTTTTACGTCGAAGCTACGTGTGCCCGCGCGCGCGCGAGCGCGCTCACCTTGCGGGAAGAGACGAGGACTATCTCGGCTAGCACAATTGATTCCTTGCATTCGTTATTTCCCTGAGAGCGGACACACCACTGTCGTTCGATGACTTTCCGCAAGGTCCCTAGTTGATATCGCGTCAATTAAGTCCGTCATGGAATATTAATGAGTCGGCGTACAACCTATCTAGATCTGCTCGACGCGTTTACAAAAAAGAAGACGATTTTGAAATCAAGACAGGTCCCTTAGGACGCGTAGCGATCGCGATAATGTCAAAACCTGCGTGTTCTATGTATCTACCTAGTACGCGTACGTAGCTATTTTTTTCCGTGTCTTTACGGCTGCTTCGAACGACGTCGATTTTATCCAGACAATGTGGATGTTTCTAATTAAAGCATTTATCATGCCCTTCGGCCTAGATCTATATCGCTTGTTTGATTCTTTTACAAAGTCATCTAGCAAGTTCAAGTAAGTAATCGTTAAGCACGTCAAATCAAACTATTTTACTTTCATAAGAGTAAAACTTGTATACTCTATAGGTAAGTTCCTTTACATTTGACGTCATGAATTTAGAATCGTCCAGGGACAAGGACCGACGCTTAGACGTTTACGCCGAAGCATTTCCGAGGATCCGTTGGATTACACGGGCTCGGTCTTGCGAGTAACTCTAGTCGAACTTAACAGTCGGTTAAGTCCGAGGATAGTTCGGACCGTTTGACTAGTCTAGTTAGTCCGGAGGGCACGAAGTCCAAACGGTAAGCCACTTCGCAAGCTATGCTATACGCCGATGGCTGAGACTCGTGCAGCCGAGGTCACGGAGATCTGCCAGTCTTATCTCGATTTGCATAAATTCATAGTTGCCAGCTTTGGGTATCCTTCGACCTAAGGATACCGCGAGAACTCGGCTCTTCTCCCTTCGAGGACGAAACTTTCTGGCTGCTAGCCATTATGGATCCGCGCGTGACCGTGTTTCTCAATGGCTCGCGGACATGGGAGCCGAAGACCGATCTTTCGAGGAATTTCTCCGGTTAACGAGAAGATTCATACAGTTAGCCGAACTATCGAAGAAGTCTAACGCTAATTGCTGAAGTAACGAACGTTAAAAAACGACCAAATCGAGGCAACGAGAATATCCGCTTCGTGTATCCACGTTGACATCGTTTTCGTCTCTAACGTAAAATTATCAGTTATCCACTGATCGTTTCGTGCCAAACGAGAGGCACCTCCATCGACGTTGCCGGAGAAGCGAGAATGAAAGCAAGAGAAAAGAGAAAGAGAGAGAGAGAAAGAGAGTCCAGTGTACGGGCTTTATGGAATTAATAAAATATTCACTCGGCAGACAGACGGCAAAGTAAGGCATATAATAATTTTCTGGCACGCCACCTTGTGTGTTGTCTCCGTCGCCACGGGTTGTACGTGACCGCTATCGCGGAATCAGATCAGAAAATGGCGCAAACCTCCGATAAATAAGATAAATATTGTAATGCGCCTTCCCGTATAGGAGGAGTAGTAGAGCCGCTACTAGTCGAGTCGCTACCGTCGTCCCCGCGAAAAACTTTCAAAGTCGCGTGCACGTCCATCAGACGAGCCAGGCGAGCCCTAATGTCGTGTTTCGCGCAAAACGCTGACGATTGGCCTGGTTCAAGGAGATTCGCTGAGTCGACCGAGTCGAACGAGTCGACCGTTATCGCGGCTAGCTCTTATCGCAGAGCAGAAGTCATTATTTGTCTATCGTTCGATCATTCTCTTCTGTACTACACGAGACTCCTACGCTACCTGGCTACTCTCTACAACCACCTTGTCAGCGGTCTAGTTCTCTCTTTTCCTATGCGTTTACCTTTATCATCGACTAGATTATAGCTCAACCGATTATAAATCTACCGATTTCGTCGCTCAACTTGGCTCGACGATATTTTCCTCGAAGAAAAATCGATCGAATCTGGCTGAACGTGTATCCTCGAGTATTTTATCGAAAATACCTTTCTCCTATCACCTCTTCGTTCCTTTTTTTCCACGTCGTTGTTATCACGCGATAGAGCAAGATTCGTCTATCGATAAAACATATAAAATCGTTATTTCATCGTAGGAGACGAACGACATCATGGAACTTTCCTCGCACGACTGTTTTTTTACTCCCTCTCTTTCTCTCTCTATCTTTCCTTTTCCTTTCCCTTTTCATTTTTTAACAAAAATTTTAACAAAAATATAGCCGCTTTTCAAATCACGTGGTGGGCGTAATAATGCATCCGCATACCTCGTGAAATTTTTGCATTAACGCGCACACATAAACCTCCGTATTTTCCTTTTTACTGAAATAAATAAATTATTGAATAGAAATCGAATTATATTTTATACAATGGAAATCGTGATGGAACGTGGAACGTAGAATGCGGGTTTAAAAATATTTTTTTAAGGCTTAGACTATCATTATTTTCCTGGATAGAACGAAAATAATAAATAATTCATGCCATTTTATCTATAAAAATGTATCCAAAAAAATATGTAGTTTTCTTTTTGTACTATGTCAAAATCATAAGAAAGTTACTGCTCCTTTATCAAAAAATTTCCATCTATGTAATCGATACTCTACTATATATATATATATATATATATATATATATATATATATATATATAAAGAAATATTATAGCTCGTTCCGGTATCATTGAAAGCAGCTTTTTATTTTAAACAGAACGAGTCCAAGCGAGGAGACGGCAGCGGCTACACGCGAACGGCCCCGAGAAGGCAACGATAATCATTAGACATAGATTCGCGTAGGGGTGACTGTCCGTTCCTCCCTTTTCCCGGCGGGCCACCCTTCACCCCGCACGGCTCCGTACTTATCCACCGAAATTCAGGGTTCCCTCGTCCGCAGGATGCAGTTCCGCTCGCAAACTCGAACTGCAGCCATGGGGGATGCACGGGGTGATGAGGTGGTGCAGTCGGTTGCCATGACGACCCATCGTCACTGGACACCCCTCGGCCCTCGTTTCACCTCCGTTTCTACCCCCATGCACGGAGATCCAGCGACTGGACAACATCGTCCCATGCAACGTACAAGAGAGAAAGAGAGAGACGGATAGACAGAGAAAGCAAAACGGAGAGTAAGAGAGATAGAGAAAGAGAGAGAGCGCGAGAGAGAGGGGAAGGAAAAGAAAGAGCGAGAGAGAGAGAGAGAGAGAGAAAGGGAGAGAGGGAGCCGAAAGCACTGCTCTCTTATTACATGCCTCTAGCTTCGTCGATTGCTCTCTCTCCCTACCATCACCCTTTACCCCAGCCTTCCCCTGAAGCTCGTCCTGTCGGGATACTCTCGTAAAACGGACTTCTCCGACACCGAAAGACGTACAAGAAACTCGGCTTTTCCATTTTTCGATTTTTTAAATAACTATCTTGTATTTTTCTTTCATTTTCTAAAGCGAATTGATCGTCTTTAGTCTTGATTTTTGACGGGAAATAAAATTTGATCCGATGAGAATTTATATAAAGGTTAAAAATATTATGAACGAAGAGAAGGATATGTTGAGTGTATTGAAATATTTATCACGTTAAAGAGAGCTAAGTTCGGGAAAAAAGTTTCGCTCTAACGTAATCTTTAAGATCGTAATGTCTTAATAACTACGGATGAGAATGCTGAGAAATGGTGAATAGGCGGACGAAGGACTATGGCACACCCTCGAGTTTCTGGTCACGCGAGAGACGACTTTGTGAACTCACCTCGAGCGGGAATAATTAATGAGCATCGAGGGAATGGAAGTATGCGTGTGGAAGAATAGTATTTTTAAATTTTCCAGCACTTCCTAGTCCAGTATCATTTTGGTAGTTCGTGGAACGACGAAGCTGACCGAGCAAGCGAATGAAATAGTCGATATCGCACAGATAAGCCGGCCACGACTGTGACCGTCACCCAACTGAGATAGTCAAAATAGGAACGGATAACGTAACTTTCGAACTACTTTATAAAAAGTGCAGTTTAACGGAAGCGCGATTTACGAGGTTGTAAAAAGGAAACACAAATATATACATATATATGCATGTGTATATGTATATATTTTTGTATCTTTCTCTCTCTTTCTATACAGCCCGGAATTATTGGACTTTGCAACCGTGTTCGGTATACAAAACTTTTAACCCGTAATTCTCCGAAACCAACGAATACATCAAAGAGACGAGTTTATAGTACACAAAAGATTGTAATATTCATGATTAGAATTTTACTATATTTCAATTTTTCTCAAGCCTGCACAAATCACAATACATTGTTAATACCTCTGCTTCTACGTTCTAAGTATCTATATTGATGAAAAAAAATATTAAAAATATAATAGCTATTTAGTTAGAATGCAAGAACAATATTTCCAATCTTTTTTAAATAAACGATTCGTATGACAAATCCATTATAATCATGCACGATATCAATTTTATTCTTACATAAGAAATAGTTAAGAGATAGAGAAACTCGAAGACGGACGACTAAAAATCTCGTCAAGTTTTCGTCAAAGTCGATCTCGACATTTGTTTATCGTACGATAATCTATCTGTTAGGTGATGACTGGAGTCGTGCTCCTTTGTGTTTGCGAATGTTACGAGTAGGAGTAAGCGAAATCGATCGGTGGGATCGATCGGATCGATGAGAGAAACTTGTTGTTGTGTGAACGATCGGATGAGAGGGTGACGAAAAGGGGGTAGCAACCCCCTTCGTGTGTCCCGCTAGCACGCTGACCCTATTACCCATTTACACGAGCAACTGGCAGCACACAAACACACACATTCAGACGCGTTCTCTATACCATAACGTTTGGTAGAGGCGCGTGGACAACGCGAGCGCGTACCTTCGACGCGCCTCTCCGCGTTCGATACGCACGTATTGGCCCCCATCGATACCGATCAAATACCAAAGATTCTGAGGCAACCCGAGTGCACGTGCTCTTGAATCGAGGTGCCTGTTGCTCGTCACGTCGCTCCTACGAGAAATATTCCTGGCGTTTGTGTCTCGACACCCCTTTCGTCGTCCTTACAAATCCGCTCATCTTCCGTTTAAATTCTATCCTTTTTTATTTCTAGATCCTACATAAATGTTTGATCGCGTTAAAAGCACGGTGTACGATGATTTAAACAAAAATTAGCGATATTATATCTGTATCATTTATTTAGTAATCGAAGCATTAATTAATCTGTTAACCGATAATAACGGGTTAATTCGTCACTAATATTTCACTTCTCTCTTGATAAAAGAATAAATAAATCATTTGTTCATTTCTATCTCGTTTCAATGAAAACAACATTATCTGTTCTAATTTTTCATTTTATGATTTATTTATTTATTCAATCTTCATCCTAAACATTTTATTTTTAATCAAAATAAATTTTGTACATCCACATTCATTCGTTCACCGATCGAAAATCTTTCCCGCTTTAAATTTGTCCGGTTAAAGATGGAAAGTTATAATATCAACGATAGAAAAATACCGCCTGTGATATATCTTCACATTATACACGCACGCATATATGCTCCTAAGAATCGTTTTACCATCGTACAAGTTTATCCAACATGTAAGATGTTGGATATAATACCAAAATGTATCGTGGAATTTTTTTACAGTAATTTCACTCTGTTTGCAACTATTACACCATGGAAATCACACGATTATTTTTCAAGTAATTTTCAAATTTTTCCAACAATTATCCAGCAAAATTTCCCGAATTTTTCGCGAGGTGTTATCCTTTGATCGTGATTTTCGTTAATGGTGGAAAAACAATCGGTTTGCTGCTTGTAGTACATTAAACCGTAGTACAATTGTATCGAGTGACGGTTCGATCGTTTCACGACATGCACTCTCCCCTCTCTCTCTCTCTCTCTCTCTCTCTCTCTCTCTCTCTCTCTCTCTCTCTCTCTCCCTCTTTCTCTCTCTTGATCCCATCGATTGACCGAGGACGCGTATTTATTGTCGCGTTGCATTTAAGCGGCCTAATGAACCGCGCCGGGGCAACGCGTTCGCGCCGATGCGTGTAGGCGTTTATACATATATATGTATATGTATACGCACGTACACGTCGCGCCCCATACGATCCCGTGTTTATTTCCACAATCAGGCGAGTCATAATGCTATTATCAGAGGGTGCACCACGGGGGTGAACCACTGTATCCCACTACACCAATGCAGACGACCTACTGATACGGTAACCCTATTGAGAATGTCTGTACACAGAGCTAACGTTTGGGAAGAATTACGGTTAGGCATCGAGCTTCATTGACTTCCGGCCTTTCTACAAAAGCGATTTGCTCTTTTGATTTTCTTTATAAGAGAAAAAGCGAATTTCTTACCCATGTGTTAATACAAACCTAAATATATAAACGTGAACGTGCTCTACAAATGCTTATACGATCGAAACGATCTCTTTCATTTTGTAAGAAATAGTAATAAAATATAAAGACATTCGATCGCTTGGAGGAAATAGAAAAAGGATCTATCGTAAAATGTTCGATATTAAGAAGTTGCAAAAAGATTTTATTGGGCTATATAAACAAAAAAATGAAAGTGCCGAACGCGATACGAAACGAAATTTGAAGGCTCGATTCTCAATCGGCCTCGGCATAATTGCTTGGATTTCATTCGATACGATATCGATAGGAGTATGGAGTTGATTTATAGTGACACTGTACCGTTGTTGCTGGTAATTTTATCTCCATCAAACGTTTTTCCAGGAAATCGAAGCCAAATGGGAATATTAATACCTCATTGTACTCTCGCGTGTTGCCGACACTTTTCCCGTTGCGCGCCGATGCTTCCCATCGATTTATTTACCAACACCCCTCCTTTTTTGTTCATAGATTAAAGTGAGTACTTCGAATGCTACGCTAGCTCCCGTATAAACCTATACGCATGTATGCACGCACTCACGTACGCATCCATACATTCGCGTTCATGAATTTCGGAAACTGCGAGTTAGCACGAAAAAGAGGTCCTCCACTTAGCTCCGCTCGGCGGAAGCTCCTCGTCGAAGCCTTTAAACGGTCGAATTCCAAACAAAAATAATTTTCGTGCGAACGAAATTTCGCTAGCTCCGTGCTTCGACGTAATAAAACAAAATGAGTATAAAGTTTCGATGAATACGGGCACTTTCGAATTCGATAATGTTTTTTATGCTGCTCGTAAATTGGCTCCGTTCCTTCTTGAAAACGTTAATTAATCTCCGTATTAGATGCGTCTTGCAAACGAAGATGGTCCCTCCTGGATAAGGTCTCCCTAAGATAATGCTTGTTTGGAGTCGAGTACCGTATCTTGATTGAAATCTTTGTCCCGTTTACCGACCCATCTCCACTAGAAGCATAATGAACAAGTATAACGGTGGATATTGTGCTCTCCCAAGACGTTCACGTAGATATCTGTACTGTGATATTATTTAAAGGGGAAAAAGTTGAAGAGATAATAAAACAACTAAATAATCGCGCAAGGTATGAAAGTATCTCGATTATGGTATAATAGTTATACACATATAAATTCACAGACGCACGTAGGCACTCACCCTTTTTCTTTCCGCCCTTTATCCCTTTAATCAGTCGGCTTTTTCACGATCTCGAATATACCACGGTTTATTTTAAAGACCTCCGCGCAAGTGGCATATAATCCTCGAGCAAGATAATTACGCGTATACCGTGCGGTAAGAAATTATTCGCACGGTCCCGTAATGCCAGCTTATAAACAAGAGCGGCTCGCGAGCGCGTGGTACTTCATATTTTGATGCGTCAACGAAAGATAATATGATTTCACGTCTGTCAGTAGGAGCCTTCGAAATGAGTGGATTAATGCTGGGTGAAGGTGAAGAACGACGATGAGAGAAAGAGGAAGAGACGGAAGAGAGAGAAAGAGAGAAAGAGACAGAAAGAGAGAGAGAGAGAGACAGAGAGAGAGAGAGAGAGAGAGAGAGAGAGAAAGAGAGACAGAGAGAGGAAGAGAGAGAGAGAAAGAGAGAAAGGATGGTGGGAGGACGAGGAGAGAAAGCGAAGCCTTTTACGATACGAATATAAAGAGACGAGGCAACGCAGGAATTGAATTGAAAACAAAATAGGAATACGATGAGGTTTGGATTTTCAATTCAACACGCAAGAAAAAGTGTCGAGATTCGACAAAGGTGTTTACGAGAGAAGAGGGGCACCCTTTCGTAGCCTTTTCCTCCCTTGTTTTTCCTTTATCCCGCAAAAGGGGCTCTTCGCCCCGAGTAGTGGTCGATTCGCGCGACGTAATGCGATGCGTGCGTGCATTAGCGAGCGTGCTCGCGCGAGCACGCGTCACGCGTCTATATCTTAGCTCTCGCCAGTCACGCCCTTTAATTATCGCGTCCACCATCGCGCCATTACACTTCCGCATACAATTACTTAGCCATATTCCGCGAGTGAGCTCCTTTTTTTCCGCGACCTTGTATATACGTATACTTGTGTATGTATATATGCATATATATATATATATACATATATACATATATATCGACTCGTGTGTATATGTATCTTATCGCTTTCCTTTCTCCCTTTACTTCTATTTCATTTTGTTTCGTATTTCGAAAAAGATGAGTCTAATAATAATCCGTCGTACGTAGAGCGTGAATCGTGTAAAGTGATCAATTGCTAATTGTTTTTCATTTTCTCTTTTAACAATATGTGTATTTAATTTTGTAATGAGTAAAAGTGATCACGTTATACGGTTCACCTTCTGCAGCGAGAAACAATAATGGGTTCTAATAAAATAAATATACATGATACGTATATACACGCGTATACAAATGAATTTGTAAAATCAAACGTTCTCTTTCGCGTTCGATTGCTTTTCACTTTCATGACGTTCAAAGTCTACTCGTAATTCCGTCTACATATATATGTATATACGCATATATGTATATATATATATATATATATACATACACATATATATATATATGTATGTATATAAATATATACATACATATATACATACATATATATGTACACGTGTGAACAGTCGCGTGTAGCGGCGCATAATGAGGGAGTGACTCGTTCGAACTGCTCTCGCGGTCTCCCTCGAAACGTATAGATAAAAACGGGACAACAACGAGCCGATACTTTTCCGTGGATATCGATTACATTATAAATCCCATACGCGGGCTCGCGTTGCACACCTATTACCATAAATAATTATCGTATAACCGTCCAAGCGAGTGAGCGAGCGAGAAAGCGAGCAAGCTGAAAACGTTGTTCAGATAATGTTTAAACTGTACGCTTTAATTACATCGCCGCCTACTACCTGTTGCTGCTTGATCGCAAAATAAATATTTATTTCTCTGAATATTAATCTCACGTCGATACGCAAGTTTGATTATAGCTGGAGAAAGAAAAAATATCTTTGCTGTCGCCGGCACGTTAATTTTCAGTCAAATTGTATGAACTGACCTGAGTAGAAGAAGGAGAGAAGGGAAGAAGACCATTACTAGGTACGATGATAGGACTATAGAGATAGGGGAGGAGAAACAGGGAGAGAAAGAGAGAAAGAGAAAGAGAGAGAAGGAAGACCGATCGATTTCATATACTGACTTACCACGATTCGATCAAATTTTCTACTTTTTAATAAAGGAATTATATGAAATTTTTTGAACGTTTCAATCTAATATCACAAATTATATAATATTAAACATGTTAAACTTCGAGGAATCATGCGAATACGTCCGTTGAAAAGTCCGTTGGAAAGTAAACCGAATGACAGTTGTAACGTCCTGAAAGATAAAGAACTCGCGTGGAGGCGAAGGAGAATCGGTTAAGAAAGAGCAGCAATGCGTTAAAGGCGAGCCACAATGGACGAAACACACAGGATGCGTGTTGGACAGCCTCGACGATCCGTTGGCTCGCACCTGTAGGGGGGCCCGACTTGAGACAACGAGCTAAGGGAGCCTGGTCACGCATCGAAAAGTACCTAGTCTTCTAGAAGAGGCCTAATTTCTTCAAGAAAGTTCGCTCGTTTAAAGGGCCGGATGTCCTTTCGTGTTGTTCGTAATTGCTTGCCCTTTAAGAAAACGTCCAACCGACACCAATAGCGTTCACGTGGCGCATTCATTAATCTCGTTTTCTTCCATGTACATCTTGAAAAGGCACCTTCCTTCGCACCTACCTTATTTGAGATTGTTTTATACCAAAGGAAGTCTTTTATCGCAAAACTTAGTATGGACTAAGTCAACGGGTGGTCCTCCCAAAGTGGTTCTTTGGACAATAACGTCCTGTTCTTTTTTATTCGTCACCTTAATTCAAAATACACTTCGAGCTCTGGCTTTTTATTTTTATTTTTTTTTGCGTCTAATAAGTTGGGCAAAAATGAAAGATTCAGAGAATGAACATGTACGTATAAACGTAATTACGTTCTTCTACGGTGTACGTGCTTATGCCTGGTAGAACGTGTTGCAGATTCGCGCCACGGAATCATTCGGAGAATGTGTTTGCCCAGAATGTGATAGGAGAATAGGAGATAACTATACCAAATCCTTTCTGGAAGAAATTACACAGAAATTACGAATCTTATTTTCGATATACTGATACTTGGCATGGGATATTGGTAAAATAGCGTGCTTCGAAATAGTATTGTTTAAAGATTGTAAATAGAGGAAATTTTCAAGCGAACGCTTTTCAAAAAGTTACTTCAAAGAAAAAAAGATACGATCGAGTATCCAAAACGAGGGACATGGGACATGGTTCCACCTAAAACGTACGGTCGGAGCAGGCATGGAAAACAATTTCGCGGGAGAAAATGAGCCATCAAAAACAATACGACAGTTAAAAGCTTTAATTCGGCCCGGTCAAAGGTTGAGCGGATTCCGTTTGACTGCAGTCTGAGTAGAAAAGGAGAAAAAGAGAGAGAAAGATATGGATAGGAAGGAAGATAGAAAAGGAGAAAAGTGGGGAGAACGAGAGAAGGTATAAAGGGAAGAGACGAAAGGAGAAAAAGAGAGAGAGAGAAAGAGAAAGAGAAAGAGAAAGAGAAAGAGAGAGAGAGAGAGAGAGATGGAGAGACTTACGGGAGGAGGGCAAATGAGGTAGTAGAGAGAAACGAAGTTGAACTGGTAGCTTTCAACGAACGTAGCTGGACCTTCTCACAAACGTGTGTACGCGTGTGCGTCATTCTACGTTGAGGGATTATTATGGGAAACGAGTACGAAAGCACCCCCGATATTCCACCGTGGAGACGTTCTTCGTCTGTGTGATTGTGTTCGTGAATGTATTCGTCCCACGAACAGGAGTTACAAGTGGTATTCGCACAAGGGTTATCGTGTCTGTATTCTTGAGTTTCCACACACGCACGTATATATGCGTATTCCTGGCACATCATCGAGCTCGAAGTTTCTGTTCAGAGTAGGAATGTTAATACCGTGGCTGTCACCAGCAGCTAACAATCCAACCGTTCCGTTCATTTTCATGTTGGTCCGCCACTTTTCGGACCCATAGACCGAAACTTTTCCTCACAGCTCGAAGGAATCCAGTGAACGATGCTTATCTCGCAAGATCTTATCATGCTGATATATCGGAATCCCCGTGGCGCGATAAGAGGACAACTGTGAACAGTGTGTCCGCTAATCGATCTGATCTCGAATCTCACGATTTGCTAATATAGAATGACAAATAATATAGCAGTTAATATCAAATAAATTTAAAGGGCTAGATATATATTTCATTAGAAACATTTATGCATTTATTAATGTTTCTAAAAAATTAGCGAATGTAACAGAACGAACGATTCCTTTTTTAAAGAAAATCTTAATCGTCAATTATTTGATTGAAATCGAAAAACTATAGACGATCGATGAGAAAACGTCTTGTAATAGGATGAGCAATCACGGAAATGGCAGCAAAGATTCGAGATACGAGTGGAAATGTAGCTATTGCTAAGTATGTATCCCAGATGAAGCTGATACAAGTGCGTCCAATTATCGTTCTCTCTTATCGTCGCGGAGAAATCAACGAGTATTACCGTACTTCCTATCGATCGTCAATGCATAACGCTCCGCCTCGAGATTTCCAGATTTACACGTTTACGTAATTCGGTTGTCGTATCTTCGATTACAATATATATATATATATATATATATATATATATATATATATATATATACACATATATATACTATTATAGAATTATTATAATAGGAATCTTTTGATATATATTGTCGTTTCATTAATATTTGTTGCGTTACTACGAATTGAAAAAGATTTTATCATTAATGCGATATCAAGAAACGACCAATTTCACGTGGAAAGAAGTAATAGGATCTTTTGCTCAAAAATTTCAACATCGATTGCAAAAGTGATATTTTAAAGTTTAAAAAGGGCCATGTGTTTTCGACGAGTCTCGGGATCGAGATCGGCACGTAGGTTTGGGTCACACAGCGCGTACAGATCACATACATTCCAGCTTGATTGAGTAGGAAGGCGGAAAAGACTGACTCTAGGGAGTCGACGATATCGATCTGCTCGATCTATGGAACTGGACGCTCGCAAATCAACCGTCCCGCAAGCGTGCGACCATGCTCGGTTCGGCCGGTGTATCTATGTTGCTCTATATCTATCGATGTTTCCTTCTCGTTACTTAAACACGTCTATTTTCCCAAATACGAGAACGTTTGGGAACTAACATATCGAGGAAAGAAAATTTACGTTTTCCTCATTAAATTTTAGCAATCCAGTTATCAGTTTGCTTTAACGAGTCGTTTTCCCTAATCTCTTTCTTTTTTTTATTAAATTAAAGGATTTACTCAAACGATCGTATTGATTCCTATTTGCATACTAGAGTAAAAATAATTCTTGAAATTAATTAGAAGGTAACTGCGAGAATTAATCGACATACGAATATTTTATAGAGAACGTCTAATTACGACGAAGGTCCTCGATAGATAACGAAAGATCGCGTTACGCGACGTTCGTAACAGACGGATCTGATTCACTTTCGACCGCGTAAAGAGAAGTTCGCGGTAAAGTGAGGAGGAGTAAAAAGAGGAGAAAAAAGAAAGAGGATCGGTGTGCGCGCGTGCGAACGTCGAGAAGGAAAGTCGAATACGTGGACAGATAGTAAAAGAAGTAGGGATAGCGAGGAGAACGCGGGAGTAGCGAAAGCTGACCGAAAAAAACCACAACGAGAAACACGAACACCCTTGGAAAAAAGAAACAAAAAAGCCGGAAAAAACAGTGGAACGCTCTACTCCCCTCTCTCTTTCTCCCTACTCTTCTGTGGGTCGTTTTGGAGGGGGGAAATGAAATCGACAGGCCGTCCACCTATCGGTTCGATGGCACATCTACGTATGCAAGTAGGTGTGTGAACGCGTGCGCGCGTGCACCTACTCTCGATGCACCACATACATCTTCGCAACTCGCTTTGTCCCCACGTGTACGGCATGCACGTTACGAGAGTGAGCAAGTGAGAGAAAGAGAGAGAGAGAGGGAGCATCCCGGCGCACACGCTCGCGCCCACGTACCTACCAATACCGTGGTGGGGCCAGTAGCGTGTATACGATCCGACATAACTAAACAAGCAACAAGTGACCTTAAAATCTGCGAATAAAAATACCGGCCACTGATCGGGTATCGCGCGCAGCTGCGTCCAAACGTTGGGGAGCGAGGACGCTGCACTTTTCTCTGTATGCCAAGGAACGACCACCTTATAGTAGACCGGATGGTCGTACTGCCTCCAATGTAAACACTTTGATTAAGCCGAAAAAGAGGAAGGTCTTATAATTGATTCGTACATGACAGCGAATGATAATTAGAAATAATGTTACGTCAATCGAGTTAAAGTTTGACAATTGTAAATTTTTACTAATGTTGATAGAAAACACATTCGATTGGAAGTGCTTGTACCGTTCGTACATCATTCGAAGTCGAATGCACGAAGCTACGTGTGCGAAAAAACGATCGATACCTAAAGAAGGATATGATTCTGAAGCATCAGAGAACTAGGAGGAGATGAGAATAAGAGGAGAAGGAGAGAAGATAGAGCCCAAGCAGCTTAGTTCCAATAGCGACCACCTAAGCAAGAGCTCGCCACTGTCCAGTAACCCTTTTCACCAACATCTAAATGAATCCGTAAACCTTAGGACACATGGACCTAATACTACGGACGATTCGATTTTTCTTCGGAATATTTCTAGATTTTATTTCCTCGAGAGAGATTCGTCTGCCGCCCTTGATAGCAATACGCATCAGAAGGGAGGACATACGTTCTCCCTTCGTACATCTTTTCATCTCTTTTTTTCCTCTTTTTTCGACTATCGCGCACGACAATAAAGTATTTTTCCTCCCGATTTCGAAAAATCTTATGTCGTATCGAGCGATTAAACGAAAGTGACCCAAAAAATCGCAAATCCTTTATATCCAGATAATTAGATATTTAAATGATTTTCTTATATCTATGAGTACATCATGATATTTTCCTCTCGCATATCTAAATCCTCACAATTATTGCCCGTTGATTGTGAAAGAGAAAGCCAAATTCATTCATCGATAACAAGCTGTAGTATTTCCTGAAAAGAAGAAAAAAAAAGAGAGAAAGAGAGAGAAAAGGAAAAAAAAGGGAAAAAGGAGAAAAAAAAAGAGAGAGAGATAGAGAGAGAAAAGAGAATTAAACATCTCCAACGTTCCCTCGAGAAAATAATAAAA
Source organism: Vespula vulgaris (assembly GCF_905475345.1). Lineage (NCBI taxonomy): Eukaryota > Metazoa > Arthropoda > Insecta > Hymenoptera > Vespidae > Vespula > Vespula vulgaris. The sequence goes on from NC_066591.1 coordinate 6,765,761, forward strand.
AGGGAATGAAGACCTTGCCGAAGGAAGAAAAAGTCGTCGGGGAGGTAGGGTAGGGGAAAAAAGGCGCGAAGTTAAGTTCGTTTCTATCTCCGTCATTGTCGCTCTCGACGAGCAAGCGATTTCATCGTAGTGGGTTCACGACGAGGAGTTGTGGGAGGCGGAAAAAGAGTGGAAAGGTTTGCGGAACGTACGTCGGAGGCGCCACCGTCCGGGCTTACGGAGATGTAGGAGCATCGAGGGAGGTGAGGAGATTCGGGGGAGAGAGAAACGACGGCGGCGGCGGCGGCGGCGGCGGCGGCGGTGGCGGCGGCGGTGGCGGCGACGGCGGCGACGGTCTGCGCGGCGCGTGCTTCTCTCCCTTTGGCTTACAGCATCCGCCGGCGGAGAGCTTCTCCTCTCTCCGCCTACGCCGCGGCCGGCTCGTGTGCGCGAGAGAGCGGTGCGAGAGAGTGGTGAGCGCCGTGTGTGCGCCAGTGCGCCCGCAAGCCCGCAAGTTCGCGCTCTGCCACGCAGCCCAAGCTCTCTCTAGCCGCGCGCTCATCGGCCACGTTCATCAGCCGGGCCCCACGCGAAAAGAGACGAGCACCCCGGGGGCCGCCCTCGTTGTTCCTTCTCATCCTCGTCCACGTCGTTTATCGTAATCGTACACGTCGCGCGAAAAATCCTATTTGTATATATTGTTTCGGGAAAAGAATAAAAAGAAAAAAAAAGAAAAAAGAGAAAAACGCAGCAACAGGAAGCAACAACTTTAGGAAAAAAAAGAAAGGGAGCGCAAAAATATTTAAAAAAAAAAAGAAGAGGAAAAGGAGTAAAACGATACACGCGTACGATAAGTCAACGGGAAAAAATTAAAAGGAAGAAGAAGAAGAAGAAGAAGAAGAAGAAAGAAGAATCCAAATCAAAAGAACGTATTGGTACATACAAGTTTAGGCCCAAAATTGTATTTAAAAAATATTTATCGCAAGAAAAAAGAATACCATATGAAAGAAGGATAAGAGGAAAAAGCGACGAACGGACAACGATTACAACTTTTTTCTGGACGAGAAAGAAATAGGTTCTTTCGAAAAGGACGCCGTCTCCGGGGGAGAAAAACTCGACCGAGAAGCGCGCGCGCGCCACTTCTACGAAACACTTTTTTCTTTGGTCGTCTCACGGAAGCGAGCACGGATTGCTTCCGGCGCATCTCTTCTGATACACCTTACACGTTCTCGTTATCTTTGGCATATCGAACGACGACGACACTTACCGATGAAGGAGGACAGAGAGAGAGGAGATCCCGACACGTTGTGCACCGGTCTGTGATTTTCGTATTCTCGTGACAGCCTCGACAACAGCTCGCCTTCTTCGGATCGACGCGAAAGATAGGTGAGTTTCTCGAGGATAAAAAAGTTACATTTTGTACGAATTTACCGTCTTGCTACTTTTTCGTTTGTCAGTTCTTTCGTTCATCCTTTTATTTAACCCTTCCTCCTATTTCAATATTCTCTTCTACGTTCGATTACGTTCGACGCGAATATTCAATCTCAGGACGAGACTATTCTCGATGACGTTTTCCGATCGACGAATAGTCGAGGATTAAGAAAGTTTTTTGAAAATCTCCAATTCTCTTTTTTTTCTTTTTCGCACGGAAACTAGTGCCGTCCGTCAGCTTAAATTTGAAAATTGTCGTGATCCTTCGAATCCACGTCCTGAGACAATAGCATGGAAGGTTTAGCATGGAATTTAGATTTTCTTTTCTTTCGTGTGATATCTGTTTTCTTTCGCTTATTTAGTTTTGTTAATTAATTTACGTTATACGGAGGAAGAAGCGTAACGATTCATTAAGCCGTTATCACGATGATTTTGATCGTCCCTTCCTCGCACGATATATTGCTTCCAATGGTTATAGCTAATAATACTTTTCTTATGAAAAAGTATTTATTATTGGTTTACGTTTTGTATTACTAAAAGGAAAAGGAAGTGATATATAAATTCGTCGATGATCGAAGGGTCGCTTTATTGCGTTCTCCTTTGTCGGCCCATTGCGGATATTTTCTCCTTAAAAGGGCTACTCCTTGAGCGAAGGGAAAAGTCTTTAGAGGTGATGGTGATGGTGAAGTGTGTGTATAGTGATGATTAAAATAACGGTTTTTATAAACGTTAAACGGATTTGTATAAAAATATCGTAAGAAAAGCGGTTCGTCGTTTGTGGCAGTGTGATATTCACAAGTCTGACATTATCGTAAAAAATAATATCATAAAAATAAATATGAGTGCTCCAAGTGAGTAGATCGGTGTAGTACGAATAGAAGAAAACGAAATCTGTCAAAATTATTATTGTTGTGAGCGCGTTTAAATCAACATAATGTTACGTGGATCTTTACAAAGAAATATTGGCATAAAATTTACGATAGGCATTCGTACGGGTTAAAAACTTTCGTTAGAAATTCGTTAAAGTACATTGTAGAAAGAATAAACACGTTGAGACTAATTTCTTTAACAAATTTGATTTAAATCGCGTATTATATTTCGATAGTTAAGAATTGGCCACGTATGATAGTAGAACATATAGAAACGCGAGTCGTTTCGATTTGACGGAGCTTCAAGTATTAATAAAAATTCGAGAAATATCGTAAGAAAGTCTTATTCGGTTTACTTCTTAAATACCTCATCTAAGTAGATACGGGTAAGTTTTAGTCGGACGAAGAAGCAGCGCGTCACGTATCGTGCCGACGGTACCGTTCTATAAGACGAAGGGATGCCCATTCAAAAGGAATCACAAGTTTTTCGTGCCAATATTTACGTATAAAAGAATATTCTATATCTAAAATATTATAATTATTCTTACGATGAATCATGTTTGTAAACGGAAAATCGAGAATACAAGATACTTCTAGCGCGCGTTATCGCACGACACTGAACTATTTCCGCAACTATAATTGTGATATTGCGTCGACGAATGTAATTACAACATAGTTATTTAACATTTATACGCGTTTAAAAGAGAGACATGTTGGATAAATTTGTTTTTACAATAGTTGCGAATAAAATTTAAGTCGAAGAAGAAAGACAATATATTGTGTCTCGAAACGAGAAAAACATTTTTATCGAAATAAGATTTTTTTTAAAAGAGCGTTACAAACTAACTGAGAGAAAAAGAAGACCTTAGTCGTAAGAACATTCACGGAGAACTAAAAGGACTCGGCATATCGTACAAATTCGTTGAGGAGATCCGGTGAAACCAGTTTTATGAGATACGCGAAAGAAGGGTTGGAAAGGGTAGAAGCGTACGTTCGTGAAAGAGGCTTTATCGAAATGCAAACCGGTACTGTTTTGTTGGCGTAATGTCGCATGGCAGTTAGCGGTTCGATCGATGGTCGCGTATAAACAGCTAATAATCAAACGAATCGTGTCATAAACAATCCCCACGATGGGCCGGAAGAACGGAGAGGTGGTAAAAGTATAAATGAGTGTCGATCGGTAGTGGGGTATGGTGCCGTAAGGGTGGGGGGGTAGGACTAGTTGCCTGCTTCGAAAAGCGCAGACAAGCTTGACCCACGTAAAAATTTGTTTCGATACATCCCCCACCACAATAGAATATGTATACTCTCACTCGTGCGAATACGACTTTGCCTTTTGGACCGATGGATAACGCCGACCTTCTTTCATTTTTTTTCTTTTTCTATCGCAGCGTAATGCGTTTCGCATTTGTATACCTATAACGATAACGAGATTTCAGAGAAAGTTAATTTTATATCGAGAATAATTCATCAATTTCGATTTCATTCGAAAATATTTGGAATATAATTAAACGAACGAGCGATAGCTTTGTCGAGAGGTGTTTGACAGGTTTAGACTTTGCACGAGCCTCGGTTTATCGCGTCATTTATTTTAATGCTCATTTCGTGTGCTGGCATTCGTTCGCGTTGAAATTTTTCATTCGGGAATCGAGTTTGCGAAAGGCTCTTCGAATTCACCTAATTCATACGTCGACGCTGTAAAGGATATTCCGATGGTAATATCTGATAATAGATATCACCTCTTTCGTAATTAAATTTAAAAGAATATTATTACGAGATCGTTAGAAGCAACGTCTTCGACAACGCTTACGTATTCGTAGAAACAATTTGATGCTATTTCGTCGTCTTGTTTCCGTAATTTCCGCTTTGCCATTCGCGCGTTACATCAAATCGTTGATTCTATTTTATGTTATAACGTGGCAACTTGGAGAAACCTATTGTCGTGGAAATAATCGTTCCGATAGAAACGTTTAACTCATCAACGACCGATATATTCCATTCTGATATTCTGGATCGGGCTTATGCCAGCAAACTGGTACATCTATATGCGCGAATTAGAGAGATTCTCTGTAAATATATCCGTAATCATCAGTGCGCGAAAGCTACAATTCATTAATAATGTACAGCCCTCTGAAATTTAAAATAGGAATTTAGCATCTTCAGTTCTAACGAATTCAAAAATAATAATAATTCGCGGGTTCGTAGACGTTAATTCAAATGATATTTCGCGATTCGAATATCGATATATTCATATAAAATTTGTACCCATTAAAAAAGATTCATGGCGTAGAAAAGACGCGCGGTTGTCCGGCGAGAGCGTACAAGGTCGCTTCCGTTGTTGTCCTTCACAGCGGGAGTTCAGTACGGTGAAGGGTGAGGTTGTTGTTGGTGAGTTAGCCTATAGGAACGAGAACGCGTATTCGTGTGGGTTCGAAGGGTGAGCGGTACGATAAAGACAAACGAGTCGGCATGCGACTACTCGTCGTATCGATGCTCGAAGAGAGGAAAAAATGTGCGGGAGGACGGGTGAAACTTGCATCCGCTCTCCTATCTCCCTCGATAGAATCGAAAGTCTCGACGAGCTGACGAGAGAGAAAACCGACGGGGTAGGAAGGATGGAAGTTGGAAGAGAGACGAAAGAAGAGAATAGAGAAAGAGAAAGAGAAAGATGTTCGGGGTGAGTCGAGGTTGCTTGCTTGCAAGGGACAACTGGACGAAGAAGTGGGGGATTGGTGTGTAGATCAGGATAGGTAGACGAGAGAGAACGAGAAGAAGAGTGGGATGAAAAGGAACGCAGGCCGCGATGGTAGAAAGGGGTATGGGGGGTGTGACGAGTAGCGAGGGTGAGTGAGTTAACTGCAAAACCCGATCGTCCGTGTTTTTATCTTAAGACGACTCCGCGCGTCGGCTAGAGGACCGAGAGGGAGAGAGAGAGAAATGGATGGAGGAAGAAGGAGCAAACAAGGAGAAACGCGAGAAACGGATATATATATATATATATATATATATATATATATATATATATATATATACATACAGATATACGGATATATATATAGATATATATAGATTATATATATAGAAAGAGAGAAAGAGAAAGAGAGAGCGAGAGAAGAAGGGGTTGGCAACGAAGATGGAAGGGATTTCCTCGTCGACGTTAGAGTCGAGACTAGTGGAGGGGTAGTAGTGACGGCGGCGGTGGCGACGCCGGTGGTATGCGGAGGGGTAGTTCGACGGGGGTGGACGAGGGGTGGCAGTTTCGCTCTCCTACGAAAGAATTGGTGGGGATAAGACTACCCTCGGAGGCAGGAGTGCGTTTGCGCCGCCGCCGTGGAGGTGGCATCGGGTGCTAAGGGTTGCTTATTCGCTCCGGTCCTTGCACGCGGGAGGAGGAGGGTGATATCGTCTCTTCTCTCTCTTTCTCTATCTCTATCTATCTTCCTCTCTCTCTCTCTCTCTCTCTCTCTCTCGCTCGCTCTCTCACTCTGCCGCGCGCTTGCTCACCCTCACTGAAACACACATTCTCTTTCCATCTCCCTCGCTCTTACTCTTTCACCCTCACGGCGCGGGCGATCTCTCTCTCTCTCTCTCTTTCTCTCTCTCTTTCTCACTCACACGAGTTATCGCTATATCGTTCTCGCTCCCTCTCTTTCTCACTCTCCTTCTTTCTCGCTTTCTCGCTTTCTCCTATCTCGCTCGCGACTGCTTCTCTCCGACACGCGTACACACGCACGTACACACACAAGCGGGCGAACGAAGAGACAGTGTGAGAAGGAGAAAGAGAGAGAGAGAAGAGTACACGTAGACACACGTACGTAGAACGTACGGGGGTGGGGAACCCCTCGTCGTCCCCGACTGCAGGGTTAGGGTGGTCTTTAGGTCTGTCAGTAGCAAAGCGGCGGCCTCATCATACGGAGCTGCCGGGCTGACCAGCCAGGCCGAAATCACTTAAGACGCGTACACCTTGTAATAGAAGGACCGGCACGGGGGCGCGCGCGCGTCTACCGATATCCACATACACATACACATACACACACACACACATACACACACACGCATTTACACTAACGCGTCATATACTTACAAAAGCATGTATACATATATAGATACAGAGATACATATATACACATACATACACACATACACATATATATATTCAGATTCACAAGCATTTACCCGTGTACGAAAGGACACGCATAATACAAACGATCGGACACGGGGTGCAGGATATTGAAGGATCTTGTGTGCGCGCGTTCGTGCACTTATCACGAAGGAATCAAGCGATAGAGAAAAGAAGCGAAGGAACGGCAGTCGTAGCAGCAGCAGCAGCAGCAAAACATGCGTATCTATCACCGCGAATTATCGTGTTCGTGAAACGCAAGAGCAAAGCTTTTCGGCGTCTTTAAGCACGAATGCACGAAGAAGAGGAAACGTCGGCAGAAGAAGGAGAAATATCGTCGTGGGTGGACGTCCTATTCGCGAGAAGGTGTCTAGTTATCCGAAGGAAGCGGGACCAAGTCGTTTGAGACGCTAAGACGTACGGTGTTGCGACGGGAAGACGTTCGTTGCCGGTGGTGTTGGTAGTGGTGGTGGTTCTGGTGGTGGTGCTGGTGGTGGTGGTGGTAGTGCTGCTGCTCGTGGAGGTGGTGGTAGTGGTGGTGCTCCTGGTGATAGTAGTCGCTGGCCGCCCTTACAGAAAGACGCTGCTTGCTGCTGCTCGGAAGAGGGCTCCTTGGACCTTTTCGGACATGATGCCGAGCGAAGTGATAAGATTCTCGCGAAGGACGATATGACGATACGGGATAACATCGTGTTTTATACCGTGTTGGCTTACCGTAGACACTTAACATAATTATTTAACCTTACGCGAGTGATTATACGGGACAAACGGGATAAGTTAATGGAACGAAACGATTGAAGGGTGAAAGAGTTGAAAAAAAGAAAAACGTTAGAACTCGGCTGGAGCTGCGAGAAACTTAAGAAAATTTTACGATTACGGGTATATCAATAGGAACATCCTTTCCCAGTGTGATATTCGTGACATTCGTCTTACGTTCGTGTCTTCGATGCCTCGAACGTCTCATCGCTTAAAACGACATTCCTTCTCTTTTTTATTATCTCAAGTTGAAAGATTTTGTGCGCGTTATCGTACTCTCGCGTGTCAGTGTGCACGTGTGTCGTTTCACCGGAATAACGCTGCCTACGAAGACAAGGTAAAGTTTCGTGCCGCGTACACTTCGGGAGCTACCCCTCTGCGAAAGTGATCTCACTCGTTTTGGGAAACTCGTTAAGTTATTCGCCAGTTCTCCGAGATATCAGTCGAGCGTGATTCAGCGGAGTCCTCGAAACTTGGTCGCGTTCGTGATCGAAGATGATTCGTTCTGAGCGTTTCCAAATTTTTCATGTGTCTTTTGAATCAGTGAATTACTCCTTTTGGAATTTGCACGAGTTAACGTGAAGGAGCCAATGACGTCGCCAAGTTTTGTCGTCTCCAACGACTAACAACAGAACAAACGCGTTGATACTCGTTATTTCTCGAAAAAGAGTAACGCATATATTATTTATAAAACATATTTTAAACTAATCGGAACGACTCAACACCTCTTTGTTTTTCAAGTGATGGATGTACGTAAATCGGAAAGACCGACGGTCCGGTTGCCGAATTCAGTGAAACGTGATCGCAATGATAAAGGAAAAAAAAAAGAGAGAAGGGAAAAAAGCGGTTCGATGGTAAAGCGAGAGCGACATCGAAAAGAGCCGCGCTTCGTATTATTCGGTGGTGTTTAATTGAGATTTAATTGACCCCTCCATTATTCATCGCGATTGTCAATGCGCAGCTAATACGGTCTATACGTGTGTCTCTCTTCTCTCTCTCTCCCTATCTCTGCGTGCGCCTGTATATTATTTGTGTACGTGAGCAGTGTTGTTTCACTTTCGTTATCTCACATCCTTGTTACGAAATATAGTTTATTTTTTTCTGTCTTGTTTTGTGGTATTATCTTTTTTTCTTTCTCACATTCCTGCCTATCCTTATCTTGTGATGCGTTCGTGATTCCAAGTTTTTATCTTGTGCTTGTAGCTGGCCGTGCAATTATAGAATGCCTGTCTCTTTATTGTTTCATATTGACGAAACAATGAATCTTTGTGATACTTGCGCCAGAGAAACGATGATAAAAACTTGTACGACGTTCGCATCTTAATATCCTTATTGGTTTGTATTATTTTCTTATATTTCTTATTTTTTAATTCGATGTTCTCGTAACGGAAGGAAATCGCGATATCCTCAAAAATTCTTCATCGGAAAACATAGACGATGTAGCATGGAAGATTTTAATAAAAAAAAGAAGTAGTTTCGATTTTTATTACTCCAACTTGAGCATTTATCTGCCAGGAATTCAACCGTCAGAATGCAACTTCATTTATTGATATTGCATTTACTTTACTTACTCGATTTTAGCCCGTCGCGATGTGAAATCTCTTTAGCCAACTATAATACTACGAAATTGCATTCAACTAACATGAAACGGTTATTTTCTGCACTTTTATTTTCAGTTTCTAAAATTTTTCAAAACCGATGTCTTATCGCATTTTTCTCTTTTTTAATTATTCGAAATGCACAGTTAAAGTTCATAAACCCTCATGCATAAAATTTCTCAATTCATTTATGCAAAATGCATCCTTGAGATTACTTTATCGTATATGCAATCGGCTTACCAGGAAGTCTGACAACCAAGTCAGTAGTCACGACCTTCGGAGGTTAGACTCCAAGTCTTTACCTATCGACTCTAGTACCGTACAAATACAAACAGTGAACATTAGAATATACATATATACACATCTTTATTATATCTATATTTATACTTTACTGTGCAGACAAGTCAATATAGAGCGATATATTCATGGAATGATCTCCGAAAGTTACAAAAATCTGTTTCACAAGTGGATAGAAAAGAATGTTAGAGATCTGTTGTGTCCGCCTATGATTTCATTACAAAATTGTATGAAAGTATGGATTTTTGTCAATCTTCTATTTCGTTAGGACGTTCGGAAAAGAGATCCTACTATCTTTCGACGATTCTTTGAACGGCGTAAGAGGCCTTTGACCTATAATCAGGAAACGCGTCGAACAATACGGGGCAGCTGTCACTGTCCCCGAGTCTGTCGTTGCTGTGGCCCCTTATCAACATCTGCCTCGTAAAGCGGATTGTTCGATGTATATACCTATATACGATTATGTGTATATTTTATATTATATAAAGAATCAGTGAAGCCAAGCACATATTCACGGACACATATAATCTATGACAGCTTCGAATTTAGAATTCCTCGTTTATCGTTAACTTCCTTTTTCAATATTTGTTCTCGCACGAAAGAGATGATAGTCTTCTGACTTTTATTCAAAAATAGCCCTGTTGTTTTTGAAAAAGTATACCGACCTGTACGTAAATCACAATAATTTTCTTCTAGATTGTATTTCGCAAAGGAAAAAAGATATTTCAAATTCCTAATGCTAATTCGATCTCAGATTTATGGTTAGGGATTTTAAAGGAAAAGTAAGATGGAAAGGGAGGTAGGGATTTGACGAAGGGTCGATCGACCGGAATTAAACTTTCTGTCTCCGTTAAGCGCGATCTTAGCTTCTGTACTCCGCGTAACATTCCGGTTCTTAATTAATTTTCTCAAACCCAATTTGCCGCGAGGATAAAGTCAGATCTCGGAAACCGTCGCTCCTGTTACCGTGTAGAGACTAAAGTTTTTCCGAGTCTGAAGACGCGGAAAGCAAGCTTTTCGCTCATGACGAGATAACTCATGGATATTTGGCTTAATGTAATCACGAGTATCTTGGTGTTAGTCATCGCGACGACGAATTCCGTCCCGTGTCCCGACGGATCAGCGAAGTTCTCTTTTCGAATACATTCTCCGTCTTCCTTTCGAACTTTCATCAGAAGCATATCTCGCTTCTCGCAATGTTCTAATTCGAATCTACGAACATCGTAAGTGAATACGTAACGAAATAAATGTAAAGAGACAATGACATAAAATGTATGACAATGAAAAGTATAAAAAGTTTTGACGGATTTATCCATGGAATACGTAATATATCTAAATTCTAAAAAAGAGAAAAGAAAAATAACTAATAAAATCGAGTACATCGAAAAGAAGATCTATCGGCGAGGACAATTGTACGGTAATTTCATAGATGATCTTAAATCTTTTTAGCATTTTTTATAAACGTTGATAGTGATTTCGATAGTTCTCTACCAAACGCTATCGGTTTACTCCGAGAGAAATAGGCGTGCCAACATGAGTGTCTCTCACCCTCATTCGCGAGCGATAAAAGCGAGAAAAAGCTGGCGACAGCAATTTTTCCAACTACCACCTCGACTACCACGTGCGTTCTCTCTCTCTCTCTCTCTCTCTCTCTCTCTCTCTTTCTCTTTTCTCGTAGCATATTTCAGAAGAGGAGAGGAGAAAGCAGAGAAAAAAATGCTACTCACTTTTCCAGTGAACCTTGATTGTCATTGTAGAGGCTTAATCGTTTGAGTCGTTAGCAAAGTTCGCGTGTACACTCAGTCGCGTAGCGCGCTCTGATTACGCAGCGATTCTCATTGGAATTTCAGGGACAACGAGTGCGAGTAGGTAGGATACGATACATAGACGTGAGGGGAGAGAGAGAGAGAGAGAGATCGGACCTGGAAAATTAAGTGCATATAGTTTCTCCTTCGTTGTAATATAAACGCGAAAAATCCTTTCCAGTTTCAAATTAAACTTAAAGCGTGTGAAATTTCATTTAAAAATGACTGATTAAATTAATGTGAATTATTTGGAACAAGTAGACACATACAAGTGTGTTAATATTCTGAATGATGTTGATTAAACATCTCTTACCGAGTTTAACGAGTACAATGTATCTACAGAATTATGAATCATTTCTTTTAACACCCTTTTGTAAGTAGACAAAGATGGGAAAGAGCTGGGCTGTCGTCCAAACGAGCACATTCGAGAATGTCTTTTCCAAGAGGCCTTTCTCGCTAACATCCAAGCTCGTTATATGCCAGGAGTATCGCGTAATATCTTGGCAAAGTGTCGAGGGTGAATTGCGAATCTACACTCCCAAACGGCCACCGTTGTACGTTAGAGAATCCTCTGAGAAGTTTTCGACGGCCCCGTCGTGACGCGTCTTATCCTGCTTCACGTCGTCGTCGTCGTCGTTCTCGTCGTCGTTCTCATCGTCGTTCTCGTCGTCGTCTAGAAACGCACGAAGAACTTTACCCGTCATGATCGTCGAGCATAATCTCATGGGACGGCCTTGCGATTTCGAAGGTACCGCGAAAATTTGCGAAAATTTCGAGTCTGCGAGAATTGTGTCAAAACAGCACGTTCAAACTTAGACTTTCAAATGTTCCTTCCTACGTCGACGTCAGTGTGCATCGGAAAAAGAAAGAGAGAGAGAGAGAGATCCAAGTGTTTTCTTTCATTTTTTTACTGCACGGTTGGGCAAAATGTTCGATGTTTGCTCGGTAACTCTAAAAATAAAAATATTGTTTTGTATCGAGCGAACTATAAATGTACGTTAAGTATAGATCCAAAAAAAAGTTTTCCCTGCTAAATATAATATCGATTTTATGATCATTTCATAAAAAAAAAAAAAAGAGAAAAAGAGAATAGAACAATTCGGCGCTGTTAACTCCTCGGATTCAATTATATTATAGTTGAAATTGGATAGTTGGCATTATCGTGCGTTTTTTTTCTTAATCGACAAGAATTTGATACACAGTAACGAATGGAGGAATAAATTTTCGGCGGATCATAGTGGAGAGAAAAGAAACGGAGATTTACGGAGGAGTTGTGGTGGTACTTTAAAGAACGATTCTATGGTTGCCGTGAAAATGAATATGGGGTAATAAAAGAGGGTAAAGGGCGCGGCCTTCCCTTGTTTTTGAAAGATTCGGGAGTAACGTGGTATACTTTTATGACCCTTGTCAAGAAGCAACTTCTTCGTCGAGAAAGAGAAAAAGAGAGAGAGAAGAACGCGTACTCCTAAACTCACTGAAACAAATGTAGTCGAATGCCTGCCTATTTGCATACTCATTGTACCGTAAGTGCTTCACCCTAACGGCGTGCGGTCGCGCGCTCATAACAGGATACGTTTCGATGACGTAGACGAAAGTGGAACGAAAATCGGGAACAAGTGGACTGTCGCGAATATTTCTGAAATCGTTAGCTATCTTTCTGCCTTTGTAGTAGTTGGATTATTTCAGGTTCGCCACTACCGATCGCGTTGAATTGAATTTTTCTTCTCCATTTGAAGATATACTTTATTTTTTTCTGCATTAGTGCATCCTCCCGAATCTATGTTACTCTTTTTTCGTTACTTTGATAAACTTCTCTCTTTCGATTGGCAAAATTCCGGCATGAATAAATGACACGTTTAAAGAAATTTAGATTGATAAAAGATTCAAAAGTAGGAATGTGATAAGGCGCTTTAAATCGTTCTAAAAAATATTTTAGCGTTTTACTTCGTAGACATTCGAAAAAAGAGAAATACGGGTTAACGTTTTTCGCTTTTGTTTACTCAGACTTATTTAATTCGTCCTCGATGAACGATTTATCGCATGACAAACGAGAAGATATTTATACGATCCCCTCTTAACGCGTTTCCGCGTTCGAGTTTATCGTAGTTTAACGAGAAGGTAATCCCCAGTAGACTTTTCTTGCATCATCGGATAAAACCTCCACCGCAAAATATATCTCCGCTGTAAGATAAGTCTGCGGTGAATTTTTATTATTTCGTCAGAGTATCTTCTTTCAGACGGCGATAAGGCAAGAGAAAAATGATGTTACATCAAAAAAAAAAAAAAAAAGAAAAGAAAAAATAAAAGAATAAATACAAATATTTCAGTCGATATATAATATAGGAGAGAAAAAAGATCAGAAGCGAGAAAATTTTGAAAAAATTTAATGAATTCGCCGACGTCAAAAGTAGTACTTATATTGTAAGAAGATAGAAGGGGGAAACGTAAAGGAAGGTTCCCGAACAAAAACGTGGTAGGCGCGTCGCAAATGGCAAACTTGAAAATGGGGAACTCGTTGCAATTAATAATATCGGTAATTGGTGTACGCACGGCGCGTGATGCTGAACTTCAAAGGTCATTGCCTGGCAGCGAGTTTAATTAACGCAATCGAATGAAAATATTCGTGCCCGTGCGAGGGTGTGCGCAAAATATGCACGCGAACAAAAGTACGTGTGTATATTACGGCCGATAATCTGCGTACGTACGCGTCTACGAGTGTCTGCGTATGAGAGTGTGCTCGTTTACGGTACGCGCGGAGAGGAACGCGATCGCGGCTAGTCGCCAACTCATTATGCAAAAGTTCGTTGCATTCCCGCAATTTCAATATTCGTTCAATCCCCGAAAGGTTCGAAGCGTTAAATCGTGGCATTGACCCAGATGCACTTTTCGTATGCGAATGTATAACTCGCGATCTCGTTGTTTAAATTCGCGGTTGGTTCTTACACGAATGAGAGAGAAAAATAGAGAAAAATAAGAATATAGATGTACATCTATATCTACGTAAGATATCGATAAGCGTTTTCCTTTTTCGCCATTCCTTCATTTCGTCAAACTTGCATAACACTCTCGAAGCGATTGAAATAGAAAAGGAAATAATAAAAGTCGCCTACTCTCTTAATCAATTCGTCAATAATGTCTCTTTTCCTGTTAGCGAGACTCGTTACAAAACACGCGAAGCTCTCCTGTTATATGTATACTTCCTTTTTTTCCTCCTTTTGCCTCTCATTACGACGCGATACAACTCCACCTCCGTTTGTTCTGTCTCTTACATAAGCGGTCAGGATCGTTCGATTTCGATGTGAAGCAAATCCGTCTTTTTTTCTTCGTCGGCATTTATTATCGGAGAAGGACGAGTCCGAACGCGAAACTAACGTCGTCCCGGAAGTCAACGATGCTTTCTGTCAGCGACTGCGAATCGCGATTACTAACGATACCTCTTTTCCTTCATTGCCCCTCTCTCTCCTTCTGCCCCATCACAATTCTCTCTCTCTCTCTCTCTCTCTCTCTCATCTCTATCTATCTCTTACCCTACAATTGTCTCCTCGAGGATGGCAGTGGATGCTCGCACGGTAATTGCGAATCGAGGTAGAGTCGTTAATGCGTCATAGCGTGCGCGTGCGATCTCCAACTCGCTGACGTCTGACGATAAAGCGCAGTCACTACTAAGGCGTGGGAACGAGATGAGGTATGCGCGCGGACATTTTTAACTTTCTTTTTCTAATTTATACGTTTTAAGCAATTCGAGAAGATTTTTGAGGGTATTTCGATTGATACGCTGAAGGAACAAATTTATCGTATTGATTATAAATTCATTTTTCATTCTAAAAAGTAAAGAATTTTAATTGGGTGTCAATATCAGGAAAAAGCATTTATCGGGTTATCGACGCGTCACTAATCGCAAAAGGAACGCGGAACAACGAAGATCAGCAATGATGCGTAAGGGACGCGCTTAACTGTAGAATTTCTAACGGTCATGCTTCGGTAAAAAGGCACACGCTGAGTGTTACGAGAGCATAGACGAAGATAGGTGCGAATTCATGCGTGTCCCTCACATCGATAGGTATAACGCTTCTCGAGAGTCTTCGAACGTGGTGCGTTAACAACGACGTCGCATAAGCCTTGCGTATCGAGGCAAGCCAATGAGCCATAGAAAGAGAGAGAAAAAGAAAAAAAAACTGAAGATGAAAATGAGAATGATACGAGAAACAAGAGAAATGTACATATGAATATATATGCATGTGTATATATATACACACACATATACACACGTGCATGTAAATATATTATACAGAGAGAAAAAAAGATAGAAAAACAGAGTGAAAAAGAAATGATAAGATAACAAAATAAAAAGAGAGGAAATGGGCGAAACATTTCTAACGCGCAAAGATGCTTCGTAAACAAGACACGTATCACCCTACCTATTGGAAGTAGAAGCTCGAGGAAAGGGTAAAAGGACATGTGACCTATCATCGACGTCATCGTCGAGTCGAATGGAAGGAACCAGTCATCTCGTTCCCACGGAGAGATGTATACTAATTAAGGCACGCATTGTCAGGATCACTGTGCGAAGAAGACATGCTAATTACATCTCGAAGATGTCTTTTTTTTAAGCCGCGTCCCTTCTTTTCGTCAGGGTAGCCCGTTCCACCTTTCCTCTTCTTTTCTCCTTCCTCAACGCTCGCCTCCACAGACTTCGAGGTGAATGAAGCGCGAATCTCGCGCCCGCTTTCTTCTCTGCGCATGAAAGGGAGTCTTTTTCTCTTTCTACGTCTATCTCTGTCTCTCCCTTTCGTACGCACGACACACGTCAGTTCTCTCGCTGGTGTCTCACACGTGTGTATCTTATGCGAATCGACGTCGACTCGTTGCGCATACTCTCAGACCTTCCACGCTACATTCTCGGCATTGTGCGCGTCACACACGTGATGCTACGACGTTTCACTCCGTCGCTTTATTCAATCCTTTATACCTGCGAGTGACTTTAATAGTCCTTCTATTACGTCGCCAACTTTTTTTACCCCCTTTTTCTTTTTTTTCCTTCTTCTTTTCCCTTGAAAAGGGCGAAGTTGTTTCGCATTAACATCACGCTTATCTGCGTAATAAAGAGCCTCACTTTTATTTCATTCGAATTGATCGTAAGCGTGCGCGAGTGCGCTTAGAATCGCCGTCTCGACACCGTTAAACCAAAAGTTGTTCCCAAGAAATCGTATTAGATGGATAGAAGAGTCTGTTGTTCCTATCGTGAACCATATTACCACGTCGTATTCATCGGTGATCTTTAATCATTTATCTTTGGGAAGGAGCATGAGTACCGTCAAAAGTCGTCGATTCGGCGAAATCGAACAATAATTCAATGTTCTCGCGGAAAGGTCGTAATTGATATCGCGACGTTATCCGTATCTTATCTCGGCTTGATCGCGCTTCGTTAGCATGCACAACGATATTACGAATAATCGAACGCACGACCGGGATCGTTTCGAAAGAATTAGAATTCTCATAGGTATTAACAGGGGGCCGTTCACCAATGCGAAATTTGTGTTATAGATTGACGAATGACGCCGTAACCGTGGGCTGGTTGGTGCTCGGATATCAGAACACGGAAGGTAAGTCGAGAAAAATTCTAACATTCGAGATTTTAATACGATGATAATAATCGTGTTCCTATGGTTATGCGATTAGTACGATCGATCGATCGATCGATCGAAAGGATCGCACTTACTTTGGCTTTTCAGATCAAATTTACAAGTACAAATTTCTTTCAAAAGTATGTCAAGTAGATAATTTTAAAAATATCCTTACGAAGGAAGCTTTGAAAGAAGAAACGAGAGGGAGAAGTGAATGTGAACGCAGTTCAATGATTTCTTTTTTTCACCGATTTATTCTGCATGCACACACATACAAATGTTCAAACAAGTAGGAGGAAACACGTAAGACAGCGGCAAACATGATCAAAAGATCGGGTCAAGTTGCATATCTATACCTTTACGCTTCGTTAGGCGTTCCTTTGAGGCGAATACATTTCCTACGTGTGTCCGCAAAAAAGAAGAGTGTGAGATAAGAAGAGTGCGAGAAAGGGTATGGGAAAAGAGTCGACGATCTCATAGACAAAAAACTAAGTGACCGCGTAACATCGCACTTTGATTCCATCCCTCTTCTTTCGTCTTCTTTTTAAAACTTTTGTACGCCGTCCTCCCTATAGGATTGCTCGAGCAAAGAGCTGAGGTCTTTCGACTCGGCTATACCGTGTAGAGTAAGAGGAGTTGGAATGTGGATGAGACGTAGGAGGACGAATAGAAGGAGGAAGGGGTGAATGCTTAGAATTTAAAATGCATTTCATATCGTTACGTAGCACCGACTTGCTCGTCGTTCTTCTCTCTCTCTCTCTCTCTCTCTTTCTCTTTCTATCTCTTTCTTTCTTTCTCTCTCTCTCTCTCTCTTTCTCTCTCTCTACCATTTCGAAGACTCTCGTTTCTCTTGGCCTCTCCGCTCGAACAGACGGCATATATATCTTTATGAACGCATCTGGAGTAGACAAGTGCATTAAAACCTCGGGCGTTAGTTCAAGCTTGAAGAGGGAGGAGGAGGGTTGGGTTGTAGGAGGGTAGATGGAGGGCTCAGGAGGACACACAAAGGAATGCAAAGTAAGAACCACCGGGATCCCTTCCTCTCTTTCTCTTTCTCTCCTCTCTCTTCTCAACGTCGCTCCCTTCGTCCCTCCACACCCAGTCGTCTCCATCCGAGCTGGTATCACCGTCGCCTCTTCCTCCAACTCCATCCATCTCCACCTCCTCCGCAGAACGCGCCGGCTCCTCTTCCTTTACCGTATCGCTTCTCCCGTGGCGGAGGTTACAACGCATTATCATACAAGGCAGCCCTTTCCTCCCCTTCCCTTAATTGTTTTCCGCTGAGCTGCGTCGCGAGCGAGTTCTACCACCACCACCACCACCAACGACGCCGCTACTACCACCATCTTCTCCTCCTTCTCTTCTTCCAACCCTCTCCTAACCTCTTCTTCTTCATCTTCTTCTTCTTCTGTTCCATCGTGATCACCTGCTGAGAGAACGAAACGACGCGGTAAGTGTATATTTTTTTCTCTTTTTCCTTTACGAGCAAACGTTACTCTTCCTCGTCTTCTTTCCCCCTCCTCCTCGAACAAGAGGCGAGGCAACGAGCGTGGGTGGTCACTCTCGGAGGGTGCCGAATTTCGCTCTTTCAACACCAATCGACGGTCCCGTAATAGTCGACATCAAAGGATCACGAAGCTTTGTGCATCGATAATGGTGAGACTTTTCTCTCGAGCCGGTGCGAGAGTCGCCTACTCTCTTTCTCTCTCTCTCTCTCTCTCTCTCTCTCTCTCTCTCTCTCTCTCTCTCTCGAGAACGTCCTTCCGTATTCCTTTCGGTATTTCGACTACAGACCTACTCCTTTTCTTATTTAATTTATTCTCCGCAAGTTTTCGCGCCTTTTGCTGATCGCACCGGCACACTCTCTCGTGATTATTCCTTCCTTTGGGTGGTTGAGGGTTCTTCAACATTACGAATATCTCTCTCTCTCCCTTTCTCTCCCGCGCGCACGCTCTCGATCTTTCTCACTCCCTCCTTCACCCTCTCCTTTTTCTCTCGCCTCGTAATAACGATCGCACTTTATCTTGACGCGAAACACTCTCGATATCTTTTATATTCTCTCGTTTTCTTTCTCTCGAGTATCGCTGATAAGGAAATCGATCGAGAGCCAATGATAATGGCGATAAGGCTCCAAAGAGCAGACCTTATCGCCTGTGAAATTACTGAACGCAAGCGCGACGTTCCGCGCAACTAATGTTCGTTCCTTCAAGTTCCATATCGACATATGTTTAAGATGGTGCCAGTTCAAGCGCGATTAACCCCATCAGAAACGGTGTAACATTTCTCAAACTCTCGTTAAGGCATTTCGATTAGACTGGATTTGAGTCCGCCCTATTTTCGGACAATTTCAATAGGCCAATTTACAAAACCTCTTCTTCGTCGAAACGTGAGAACTTCGGGTAATTATTCTGTTAATTGGCTAATTTCTTGATTTTTACTAACGTTAATTTATTTGGGGTAAAATGTTGTAGGTAAATTAATAAATGGTAAAAAAAAGGACAATTGGAAAGCAATTTTGTCGTTTGGTAACGAGCGAGAGAAAAAAAAATCATTTTCATTTGTTAGTTCACGAGGGTCATCCGGATCTCATTCAAAAAGACGAAAAAACTGTAAGTATATATTTTTTTCATTTAGTCGTTCAACGATCCTTCCGTTTTGTATATTATATCGGAATATCGTACAGCCGTCGCGACGCTAATTAATTTACCCCAAACACTTTGCGAGTCCTTAACCGATCTCAGTCAATTTGTAACGTTGAATATATTATTAACTGGCGACTGAGATATGTGATAGTGATTTTTCATCAATTGCTCCTCTTTAATTCACTCGATCGAATATCCTCGTAAAAGAGAAACAAATAATTTTGATCAAACTATAAGAGGTGCGCCGCTTATATCATGATTTCGAAAAGAGAGATACGTAAGTCTCGCGCGAAAAGAGACGTATAAGTGCGCGAACGCGTGACCAGCTTTTGTCGAATGCGAGACGAGGCGAATCGAGGCGAATAAAAGAGGAAAGAGAGAGAGAGAGAAAGAGAGATCGAATGGCCGGCGAGCAAGAAGAGAATGGCGAAGGACAATGGATCGCATCGGCACGTTCTTCCGGAACGATCCTTCTTTTTTTTCCACGTACGCTTACATTTTATGCTGCGTGCGCACACAAAGCATACACACATAGACATATTTTATAATGCTATGCTAGGTACCTCACCCACGAGATTAGTTAAGTGAATGGGGCTGGATCTTTGCTGGCTGGGCCTCTCCTAACGTGATTGGGCCCCGACCGATTAACCAGTACGGCCAATCGCATACAAGAGAGTCGCTCCGTCAGTGAAAAAGGAAAAAAAGAAATAAAGGACTCGCTGAAGCTGAGCATCGGTACGTTGCGACACGATTCGCACGCGATCCGTGCGATAAATCATACGACGGAAGTCTTTCGAAACGGGAAATGTCGTTCGGTCGACGTGCGATATTGTCTTTTTCTCGTTTCTCTTTTGTTTTTTCTTCCTCTTTATTTTTTCGTTTCTCTCTCTCTCTCTCTTTTCCTTTTTTTTTTCTTTTCGTCATTCGAAGGGTCGAAGGATTAAGGACAAAGTTCGTCGTAGAATCGCTCGATATCGTTCATTTTCTCTTTCAGTATGAGGATGCAGCTAGGTTTTGACAAATCGTTGGTCGCGTGGGTGGACGTAAGTGATTCCTATCGCTGCGTTTTCTAAGAAAAAAAGAAAGAAACGAAGATAAAAAGAGATATTAATCGTTAAAGCTGAGACTGCTTCGCGTGCAAATCGTTTCAATACTACGTTGTCCATTCGCGAGGTTGTTTACGTAAAAAGTGCAGACCGTTTCCGTCGCGAATAGATTTCCACCGTCCTTGGTCGTTCTCCGCAAAAAGAAAATAAATACTGTGCGAAGCAAATGAAATTGCCATGCGGCTTTGCACGCGATCCAACCAATAATTAACACAAAGTAGGACTCACTTTCTCTCTGTGTCTGCGAACGACGTTTGAAAATCGTATAGTGATAGTCATTTTCCTAATCGTGGAAAACAACGTGAGGGGGAAGATATGGAAAATCGTTTGGCATGGAAGGATAAAAAGCTGAGTCTCACGACAATGAAAATCAAACAAAAGAAATACAAATAAATACATGAAAGAAATTACGCGAATGCTTTTTCGAGCGAATAATGAAACATGTTAAAAGTAACAACATATCTCTCTGTAAAAACTTGAGTAGTTTTATAAAAATTTTATTATTGTTTTGTTTTGAAAGAACTTTGCTCACGAATAACTTTGAACAATTCGCTTTGTATCATTATTACGGGTCTTCCTTAAAACTAAAAGATATTTCGAAATGATCTAAATATCTCGTATGTATCTATTGTCTCGTTCTAGGAAGAGACAGCGCAGGGTTATCGGAACACATGCGTAAAGACACGTATGTACGTATGTGTGTACGTGAAATTACGTGACGTGCGTGCCTCGTGAGTGCATGCTTGCTAGACTCGATCAGCCCCTCGACACGTGAGAGGAAGGAAAAGAAAGAGGGAGAGAGACGACTGTCTCTTATATCAGCTCTTTTTGCAGATTCATTAAAAATCAAGTTGATCGTAATCAAAAATTTACTAGATATAATGAAAGCACACGATTTTTGTAAATGAATAAATTTCTTCTTTTCGTAAAGATCGATCTTCTATAAAAAAAATGAAAAACTTTACTATCTTCATCGTTAATGATGTTTGAGAAGAAAGAAGAGAGGGAGATAGAGAAAAAGAGATAGAGACGACTAAGAGATGAATGTTCCGACTTGACGATCTAAAAAAAAGAGAGTCCGAGCTCCGAGAAGAATAATATAGGCGCGGAGAATGTGACGGTTCTTGTGAGATATCGACATTATCGTCCAGCGATATTTCCGGTTCCTGCCTAAGAAGCGTGCTCTAGAAGATAATTTCGTTATCGCGCTGCACCGCAAGACCCCGTCTGTCCGTTTCATGCTCCATCTTTCTCTCTTTCTCTCTCCCTCCCTCTCTCTCTCTCTCTCTCTCTCTTTCTCTTTTTCTCGTGGAAAAGAGAGAAGAAGACGACGATGACGTCGACGACGTCGACGATTGCTAAACGAGGGCTGAAGAGAAGGACGGAGGGAGAAGGAGGCAGGATAATTAAAGAGGGAGAGTAATCCTGAATCAGCGTCATCGAGCGAGCGAAACGTATCCTCCCCCTCCAACTTCCCTCTCTTTCTCTCTTTTCTCTTCTCCTTCGTCACTGCCACCTCCTCCTCCTTCTCCTCCTCCTCTTCCTCCTCCTATTCCTCCTCCTTCTCCTCCTCTTCCTCCTCTTACTCCACCACCGTCGTCGACATCCTCCTCCTCGTTGAGCGAACCAAGCGGATGCACATTGTGCGTCGTTCTTGCGCGTCCTCTTGTCATCGTGCAAAGAAAATCTTGCCTCTCAACCGGGAGCGTCGACGCAGAAAACTCGGTGTTAGTTATTACCTCTCCGTCTTCTTTCGGTTCTACCTCCCGTCGAATAATGAATAAACGTCGGTGAGACAGTAGATTTCTTAAAGGACGCCCTCAATGTTTCCTTCGTCGAAATGATTTTCAAGAATCTTCTATCGGTAATTCTTTTGAAAGGAGTTGATTCAATTCTATTTTCAAAAAATGATGTAAAAATAATTCGAAATGTTCTAAGTTTACGAATAAGGTATTACGTTAATAAAAATTAAAGGGATGTTCGTCTGATAAAAAAAAAAAACGCGAGAAATAAAAGGAGTTTTGCTCGAGGGGGAAAACAAAAAGAAAAGAAGAAATGATCAAAAGTGTCGGGATTCTTGAGTAAGGAGAAATAAGAAGGAGAGACCGAAAAGGAGAGGAAGTGAAAAAGAAAGAATTTAAGCCGGGGGCGATCGGAGATGAGGAAGGAAGGAAGGAAGGAAAGAGTGCAACGGCTGCTGCAACGGCGGTTGCAAGCGAGCAGAGCATCGAGCGGTCGAAGCCATCGGGCTGGCTCGTCTCACGACTCGCGGTATAAAACAATATTGATTGGTCGTACAATGCGGGTGGAGATCGTGGGGTGGGTCGCTCCGCTGTTGGGCTAGCTGGAGGGAGGATTCGAGGGGGTGAGAGAAAGGCGAGGAGGGTGGACCGCGATGCATTGTGCTCGCTGCGTCCGGTCAAACTTTTCATCGTCCCTCGTACCCTCTCCGTCGGCCGGTGCTGTGGCGGCCGGAGGGACGCCATCTCTCCTACTCTCCCTCCTTCCCTCCCTTCCTCGTCCTTGCCACCCTCCTTCCGTCTCTCTCCTTTTTCCTCCTTCTATTCGCCGATAATTATTGCAGTCCGTCTCTGTTACCGGCTTTTCCGATTCTTTCCAACGGCCATGTCAAGCTTAAAAGCCGCGAACTGCGAGCAACTTCCATGAACCTTCTGTTTTTCGCACAAAATGACGTTTCTCCGTTGATGCGTTCTGTGCGTTTCTATCTTTCTTCTCTTTCTCTTTCTCTTTCTCCTTTGCTCCTTCATCGATCGATGCATTTACAAAGATACTCAAGAGTTTCTTTTAGCTATGGAAATTGTTTACACTTCCCTTTAATTAATTCTACTTTTATCTATATTTCTTTATCAGTTATCCACCTCTCTATTTATCTATCTATCTATCTATCTGCCGATAGAAGCTTTCGTTTTCTGCTTCAATGGATACGTTTCTCTCTCTCCCTCTCCCCCTCTCTCTCTCTTTCTCTGCTCGATGCTTTCTCGCGTACCGAAGAGGAAAGCCTTTATTAAACGACGTTGGCCGTCGATGCGATCGAGCTTGCCTAGACGAGAGTCCTGAGTCTCTCTTCTTCTACCTTTCTCTTTCTCTCTCTCTCTCTCTCACTCACTCTAATGAACACGCTATGCTAGCGTCGATGCATCCCGATGCATCCGATGGACGATGTGTGTGCTCC
Source organism: Vespula vulgaris (assembly GCF_905475345.1). Taxonomy (NCBI): domain Eukaryota; kingdom Metazoa; phylum Arthropoda; class Insecta; order Hymenoptera; family Vespidae; genus Vespula; species Vespula vulgaris. The sequence goes on from NC_066591.1 coordinate 6,789,181, forward strand.
GAAGCGAGCAGAGAGAAAGAGGAAGAAGTCTAGAAGAGGAGGAGTAAGAGAAGCGAGACAGAGATAGAGAGAACTCACTTTGAAAAGCTACGATACAAGCTACTCTCTCGCAACGCGCGAGGCCAGGCTTGTCTACCTACTACTTTTCAGGATACCAGGAGCCGCTGTAAGCTACGCTTTCCAGACTGAGAACGTCCGAAGTATCGTGTAGTTACGCGATAACTTTCCCGCCACCGACTCAACCCCGCCAAAACAGCGATACTTTTCCCGCGATACATACGTTCGACTCACGTTTCTGACTCACGTTTCCACCTTCTAGTAAATACACACGCGAGCGTTCGAGCGAGCGAGCTCTTCACGACTTCCCGATTGCTTCTACCTACGTACTGAGCCGAGAAAAGTCCCTCTGATTTAGCCCGTGCGAGAAACGGCAACTTGGCCCGAATCACGCCACGGCTGTAACCGGGATCAAACGAAATATCTTCTTTCTCTGTCCTTTTCTCTTTTGAGAGAAAGAGAGAGAGAGAGAGAGAGAGAGAGAGAGAGAGAAACAAACCGCCAATCGTCTAGCTACTTTCAATTCGTTCTATTCGAAATGGATCTACAGTGTATATCTTTTCGACAAAACCACGCGACGTTTTAGAAAAATATTAGATAAGAGAAATGATTTCCAATAAGAGATAAAAATTCTTTTCTTTATTATCCGGAGAGAGAAAAAGAAAAATTTATCGTTAGAAAGTTATTACTTATATGTATGTAGCTGCGTAGATACATTTGTCGTCTTCGTTAAAAATTTCGATGACACTTAACGCGACTTGATTAAAATCTATATAACAGCCCTATGCTATTCGAAGAGAAAGGATGACATTTCTCCAGGTCTTTTTCCTCGTACTCGATGCTTGGAATTCCGAGGATACAAAGAACGAGGACGAAAGCGACGATCGAAGTTCGTCCTTAGGTTCATCCCCAAATCGAAAGAGCGACGGAAGCGAGGGAAAGAAAGAGGGGTGGAGAGAAAGACGTGTTCGATTTGCTTCGGGATTGTTTCGCGAACGGTTTCGTCGGGTAAACTGGGAGTGGGAAAGAACGATGGGAAGAAGGGTGGACATTCTTGGAGGTTGGCGTAGAGCCTCGCCGTAATTTATTTCTTGTCGGAGCCGTTCGATGGCCGGTGACCACAAGATGCCTGACGAGGGTTACACGAGTCTTCAAGCATCATTTTACTCTTGCATTTCGCGAGAACAACTATTTCGGAATCAATTAAACTATTGGCTGGCGAGCATAGCGAGAGATTGAATCGTTAATTAGCAGCTGTTCCATCTCCCTCCTCCTCTTTCTCTTGACCTGACTACATCACGAATCTCATCTTGGTGTACCGCGATGTTCTTTAAAAAAAAATTTATTATTTTCTGAGACACTTTATATGAAAGCGATAACTTCTTGCGATATTAGAAAACAAAGCACAAAGGTCGATTGTAATCGAGAAGAGAGCTTAAATCGACTAACCAAATTTTCTCTATAGTCTCTATATCTCTCTTTCTTTCTCTTTCTCTCGTTTCTCCCGTTTCTCGCTTTGACTCGACGTAAAATTGTGGAAGGTTAATCTCTCGCTGTCTGACGTATTTTCAATACGCGCATCACGAGGGAAGATCGTTGTCCTATGGCAATAAAGTGGAGATACCTGCGAGCGGGAAAAACAATATTTCGCGAAAGCGAAATACCTATCGTATGGAAGCGCGTAACGAAAATTACGCGAAACATCGAAATACTTTAAATCCTCGTAATAACTCCTTTAATCCGGAATAGATCGATCTTCGATCCGTATTTTCTAAACGATGTAAAGTAAAGTGCGGAAGAAAAAAACTCAATATTCGAAAGATAACTCCCTTGTCCTAAATCAACGCGATAGAGGTACTTAAATAATATCTCGATATCGTCACTCAGCCGCTTTTTTCCCTTCGGACGTTGTCCAATGTTGTTCACCTTTGAACGCGACTTTCACGTAGAAAGGGTCCCTCTCGACGTTTCGCGCCCGGGATACGCTGTCGTCGTCGTCGTTCGCGATTTCAAAATAAAAAAAAAAAAAACAAAAAAAGAAGTAGAGAAAACAGAGACGACGCGTCCACAAATTTTCCAAAAAGAGTGTGAGTGAAAGAGAGAGAGAGAGGGAGGGAGGGAGACAGAGATGGAAGGAAAAAAATAAACAAAAAAATGGTTGGCGAAAGAGGGTGAGAGGGAAGTGGGGTGCAGGGAGAAACAAAAATCGCTGGAGACTTGTGGAACGAGTGTGGTCCGTCAAACGAACTGCTTCATAAAAAATAATTGTGCCCTTGCCATTCGTACGCGCGCGAGCACGCGATGACAGAAACAAGAGAGCAGATTAAAACAAAAAATTCATCGGCGTATGTTTTCTAAGCTGCGGGCCTCCATCAAGCCCTTCGGAGGGTCATGAATAAAGGATGAGTGTCTTTCTTTCTTTCTCTTTCTCTCATATACTCTCTCTCACTCTCTCTTTCTCTCATATACTCTCACTCTCTCTTCCTCTCTCTTTCTCTTTCTCTCTCTTGCGCGCGCACGAGTGTATTACGACACAAAAACGTGATGGAAAACATGCTAGTGCGAGCGCAGGGAAGTTTCAAGCTCGATTTTATGCGACCAGTTAAACGAATAAATGTGCAAATTTGACGAGGCGTAGCTACCATTTGAGACACACGTATATGCGCACATACGTATAAACAGTCGCATGTACGAACGTGTGCTAGACGCGCTCGCAAATTCTACTTGGCCGCGAGGGATGCGCTATGTGCGCAAACCCGCAAACGCATACTTTTTACGCCTAAGTGAGAGAATCACCGCGACGGAGCGTAGAACTGAATGTTTCTCTGTGCACAAGCTTGTGAATAAAAATAATTAACCGTGAGAATATATATATATATATTGTATATGTAGGTATATATATATATATATATCTATTATATTCACACGTATACATATGCGTATATGTTTATACGCATTTATATATGTATATGTGTATATATATGTAAGTATAATATATAAAATATATATATATATACACACACAAATGTTGAAGCGTCGATTGATTTATGAAAGTGTGCGAATCTCGAGGCAAGAGCCGTAATTTCGCAAAAAGAAAAAAACAAAAATAATAAAAAAAACGCGTATATCGGCGGGCTCGATTTTTGTTTTTACCTATCGGCCAACAGTGTACCTCCACATTGACGTGCTCACCAGCGATCGAATTGCGCGCGTACACGGCCATACTTTTATGCGTCTGTGGGGCATTGTATTTTTTTTTCTTGTTTTTTTTATCAACATTTTTTTTGTTTTTCATCTCTCTCCCTCTCTCGTTCTTTTTCTTTCTCAAACCGTTACCAATTCGATGGTCCATGATATCCGGTTGCAACGGATATTATGGATAATTAAGCACTGGATGTTGGCGTTTAATCAAGTGCATACGTTGTATATGTGTACGTATGATATATGTACTTTGTCGAAATAGCGAGAAGCGTTCGTTTAAACGATCTCGACATTGTAGCTGCATCTACGAAAATATAGTCGCTTATATCTTTGATAAGAATTTGTTGAGATGAAGATAAAGGATAAAGATGATTGTTTTCCCTGTTACATATAATTATAAGCAAGCACCAATTTCTAGAATATATAATAGAGAAATATGAACCGAAGAACGTTCTTTTGGATTTTATAAACGTTTCCTTAACGAGTAAACTTTAATTTGATTTATATCATTCATTCGAACTCCTGGCTTATTATTATTATAATTCATCGACGAATGAATACTCTCTCGAGCACTCCAATTTACAGGACGTTGAAAGCCACGAGCATCGAATTATTCCACTTGGAAAGTTTTTATCGTCGGATTTATTAAGAAAAGGCTTCATTCTAAAGATATCGATGGCGAGTAAAGTTGAAAATATAATTCGATCTTCGCGATATCTAAGAACAAAAATGTTTAGTGCTGTAAATAATAAAAAATAAAATGATGAAAGATAAAAAAGGATTCTCTTTAAAGGAAGCATAGGATTCGAGATCCGACAATAGAGGAAGCTAAGAGATTTGTCTCACATAAGAATAGAAGAGAGAAAGTACGTAGAAAGGTAGACTATGCACCAAGAGTCGAAGAAAAGCACGAGAGTGAAAGAGAGAAAGAGAGAGAGAGAGAGAGAGAGAGAGAGAGAGAGAGAGAGAGAGAGAGAGAGAGTGACAAAGAGAGTGACAGAGAGTGAGCTTTTCTGTACTCGAAAGTAAGTGGCTGCCGGAGCATCGTATGTGGCTCACAAGTCCACAGGTGTCCGTGGACAATAGCTCCTGTGTCCCCCTTCTCAACACACTTACGTACAAGCTCTTCGTAATGCGTGCGCTCGCGCACGCCAATGCTCGTCTCCAGCAGCTCTTCCTCTTACTCCTTCTCCTCTTACGTATGCGTGTGTGTACTTCGAAAAGGGTGGACGAGAAAAGTCTCTTAATTTCCGTGGCTGCGTGACAAAGGGAGGAAAAAACGAGCGCTCGAGAAAAGAAGCAAAGGTAGAAGAGAAGGACGATGTCTCACCCTCTCTTTCTCCCTCACTTTCTTTCTTGCTCTTGTATCTTCTATCGCGAGCTCACGGGAGGTAAACAGAAAGAAATAACCGACGACAAGCGGAGGGTGCAGAGCCTACCTCTTCGATATATACACTCACACGCATACGTTTACAGATGTGTTCATGTATCGGATAACTATGATTCTCCTTCTCTCTCTCTCTCTTTCTCTCTCTCTCTCTCTTTTTCTCTTCGCGACTTTAGCCCTCAAACGAATACACAATCTCCTTATACGACGACGATGATCACGTAAAGTTCTTCATGCTATAATACGTTTCTTTTTCCAAAGACAGGGATAATCTCTTCTTTCTTTCCTTTTTTTTTTCATTACAATGGCCGACGATGAATATGTATTTAAGTTGAAACTGAAATTAGTTTTTAAAGAGATAGTTTATAGGATATATCATCCGTTTCGTTTATTCAGTTCGTCGATAAATCAATGAATGAATATCTTTTAAAAAATCAGAGAAAGACTACGAAAGAAATAATGCAATCCTTAAAAAATCAATTCGAAACGGTAAAAATGGAAAAAGAAGAAAAGGATGGTTTTAAAAAACTAAGGAAACGGTACCCAAAGAAATCTGGGCCAGTCTATGTCGTTTCTTCTATCAAATCCATTATCCGTCGTAGTGCGTCCCATTATCTCTGTGGGCGCATCGATTTCGGCATCTGCCAAACGAATGACTGGCAAGCGAACTCGAAGCTTGTGATGTCGAGCTGCAGCTGAAAACTAGGAAGAGGTCAAAAAGAAGACGAAGAAACGTCTCGAATTACTTGAACCCACCGCGAAACGCTGTTCGAACTGAACACTCGTTATAATCCGTGGATTCCCAAGGAAAAAGGTTCATCATCTGCTTGTCTCCTTCTCGTTATGTATATCCGTTTACGAAAATTGTGAATAATGGTGGTTTTGGGCTCGTTCCTTCAGGGCTCGTGTTTTCACCGTTTTGCGGTCGAAAACAGAATCGGCGAGTCGATCTCTTTTCTCGAAAAGACCCTTTATCTCGAGAAACTCCTTTGTCGGTGTGCGACCATGCGTCGCGACTCTGCATATATTTTGAATCTCGTAAAGGATCGGCCGTATATGAAGCGTGTGTGTGTCTATATTATATATATATATGTGGGTATATATGTGTATTTATGTACGTACAAACGCGGCCTCCCGTTTGTGAGATATGATCGAGAGCATCCTGCACTCGCCGGAAGAACAAGAGCGTCTCTCGTCTACTCCACCTCCTCCTCGATGTTGACGGATGTTGACGGATGTCGACATAACAGTCTCTTCCTACCTTCCTCCCCGTTAAATATTTATCCCGACAACGCGACAGCCCATTTAAGAGGAAGAAGTCGAACGCACAATGGTTTAGCCCACAAAAAGCAGACTCGTGGGCAAAAAGTCACGCGTCCCAGCAACGTGTTGCTCCTTCACATTAGCTTTTCAAAACGCAATCGAGATTCAACCGGGACAATGACACTTCCGGAAATACCAGCTGAAGATGTTGAAAGAACTCGACTAGTTCCTCCTTAATAAATAGAAAAATATATTTTTATTCGAATACTCGTTCAAAGATCAGAAGCGTTCACTGACAGTATTTCCAAGATTTATAACGAGGCGAAAATTTTAGGCTCGAACGAGCGTACTGACGAGTTCGTGGCAACGCACTTGCACACGCGGTCTAATAGCAAACGAGTATCGTGCGAATGCGCATCGCCGAGCACGAGGGTTTTGTCTCCTGCTTCCGAGTAATTTCCTCGTAACGTCAATTTTCCTCGAGACTACTAACCCTTCGCGGCTCGTTCGAGCGCCCTCTGGGAAAACAAAGGTGTCACTTCTTCAAAGAGCTCTCGGCTCTACTCTCTCTCTCTCTCTCTCTCTCTTTCTCTCTCTCTCTTTCGCTCTCTTTCTCTCTCTTTTTCTCTTCAGAGACTCGTTCACCCGCGTCTTCTCGCCCGGAAAGATCTCGACGCGCTCTTCTTTCCCTCTCTCTCTCTTCTTATCTCCCTTAGTTTCGCAGAGCGAACCATCCATCCGTCTCCTTCTATAGACTTTATCCCAAGTATCCCAAGATTCTCGCCTCTTACCCTAGCAAATTTCCCCGGTCCCCATCCTCGTCTCCGGCCAAGAAAACACTTTATCTCTCTAGGGGTAGCTTCAACAGGTTAGAGAGAAGACGTTGCAGAGTGAGAGGGTGAGAGTAGATCGTCTTGGAGTCATCCCTAAGGAAAACACCCTCCAACCGAACGTCCTTCGCTTTCTCAGGCCCTAAGAAAGAAAGTCCACCCATCCTTTTCTTCCTACTTCTCACACCACAATCTCTTTTCTTCTCGTAGCAAAGCAAGTTTTCTTAGCCCCTTCATGGTCGAGAGAAACTTCCCTTAAAGATTTTCCAGACGAGAGCTTACCACCCAACAGGGTAACCTGTTGATGAAAAGAAGAAGTGTGCCAAGCTGAAAGACGATAGGAAGGAAGGAAGTGTTTTCTTACGATAACAACGGAAAAGACGTTTCTGAATCTCTTCCCTCTTTTCGCTAAACCCTTTTAAGGGAACAAGATATCAACTTGTTGCTGCCCAAGAGTTCTGTCCTTTGAATGAGTATTTGAACTTTCTATAACTTTTTCTATTCTTCTTCCTTTTCTTCTTTTTTTTCATATACTGTATATATTGACAACTTGTCCAACAACAACAATAAAAACAAGCAAAAACATTACTTACAAGTGGTATTCTTTTTATTTCTTTATATCTAAATTGTTATTGTTCGGTTTAATTATTAATATTTACGATTAGAAATATCGGCACGCTAAATCATTTGTCATTTGTATCTCATATTCGAACTCAAAGTTCGAAGTGTCTTCTTGTAATTATTTACACGTTTAATCATTTGTATTGTAAAACAATTCTCAGTCTCATTAGTAGAGAATTTAATTGAAGATACCTACCTTTTTCGTGATAATTTTTCCTATCTCGCAAACATAATTTGTAACATATTACCAATACAATAAGTCCATACGTCATTTATTTTTCTTCGGGTTACAAACTTCCGTCACGTCTTTGTCGATAACCAGGCAAAACCATTAAATTTCCAGCAATTTGCGACTTGGAATATGTTATTCCGCGTTACTTTGAATTAATCCTGCAAAATGGTGTAATTAAAACCTGACGTAAATCATACTCAGTTGAATTTACGACGTAGCCATTAAGTGGAATAAAGACGACCCGTTAACCTTTTCAAAGATAAAAAGATATCGATTGATAAAGGAAAAGATTACGTGATAGATTTGTTTAATAAATTCATCTATTTATTATTGATTCGTACATTGTGCAGATGTTAAAAATTAAAAAGTTCTAAAGTTTTTATATGATACGTGTTAAGAATTTGAGCATTCGAGGATTTGATATTAAATATAAATATCTAAGAAGAGTTTTTGTATATTTTTAGTAATTTCAAAAATAGTCATCTTATTAAACTCTTCTTAACCGAAAAAATAAGAACACTTCGAGATTGAACTTAGAAAAGAAAAGCGCAAATGAAGGAGAAAAGAAGACCGGGAAATATACGTTCTGCGATAAGGAACATGAACATTTCTTAATATTTCCTGTGAGAAATGCTCAAAGGTATTCATTCGGAAAACACTTGTTGAACATCGAGCTAAGATTGTTCGAGCTAAGAAGCCACTTGTTGCTTCGTCCTTTCTGGAAGGAATTCACTGTCCCGTTACAGAATACTTGCATTTTCTGTGCATATGATACGTATATCATATCTCAGTTATCTTCGTCTGCTTATATTAAAATAGAAAAGATATCTACTACCTAAACATCGAGGAACTCTTTTCCTTTTGCATATTTTAAATATGAACGTAATATATATCTTCATTTTATTATCATAACCGATAGAAATATCGAATTTAAAGGAGGTATTAAAAATGAAAACGAAAAAGAATACAACGTTTATAACAAGTAGCGAGCGCGAACATTTTAGTCATTTAATTGTAATTATAAGTTCCTTCCGATTATCAGTGAATCGATAGGCATTTCCAGACGACAATTCATTATCGTTGTAGAACGCGTGCAGAGAGTCCGTGTATGCCATCCTTCCGTTCACCGTCCGAGAATATTCCATAACTACTCTCGCGATTAGATGCAGGGGGCGTCTCCTCTAGAGCTACGGGGCCACGTGTTCCTATCTCAATTTCAGCAGCCGTTGTAACTTTTACGTACACGATATAAGCCCCCCCGCGCGATCGAATATGCAGCGAGCCATCGAATAAACGACTTTAGACATGGAAATGCAGTTGCTAACCGTCACCGTAAAAATAGGACCGCATACGTTGAACTTTCGATCAGTGAATACTAATACCAAAGTGCGATCGTTATCTATAGGCCGGAACGGCTCAGAGTATATAGCTGGCCTCGCCGATTGTAGTTACCGTGAAATCATTCTCTCTGTGCCTTGAGCGAATACTTCCTAAAGCTCTTCCTCATCGTCGTCGTTGAAAAAGTTTGCGCTAAAGCCATTTTTCCTAAACGATTAGAAAAGTAATTCTTTATCTGATGAATGTCATCGACGTATATTCGCTTTTTATTCTAGCTGTTTTATTCTGATATGATGTATAAAAATACGATTTGATATATCAGGGAAGATTTTCCAAAAACCAAACAGTTTATTTGAACATTTGTCTAATAATACGCGTTATCGAATTCGAAGAAGATAAAAAGGAAAACGTTAGTCATGCGCTCATACCAGTCCATTTTAATGAATTTCCAGTGAGTTAACACGATGAATGGTGAAGCTTAAAGAAAAAAACAGCTCTAGCCCCAGGTTTTCTGCGATGATTAGATTCTGGCACGTGTCTATTGTGTATCCGTCAACGTGCCGCCCTCTTCTTCTTCGCGCACATGCGCCTATCACGCCTATTTCTGCCTTGATCGTTCTAAGACGATGCTTTTAACCGCGTTCCAACAAATTTATTATGCGCTTGTCGTAAGAACATTTTTATTAATTTTTTGAATTAAAACGTTTGAATGATCTGTACAAGAATGATCTGTACAACCACTTTTCGATTAAATCGATTCACTATACATTCATTCATTCATTCAGTTATTCGATGAAAGAAATGGGTATATAAATTCCTAACCGATATAATGTACACGATGATAAAAGAAATAAAAAGTCTTATACTCTTGAATCAAACACGAAGCAAATATCTCGTTGTGCTGGTAGTAAAGCTAATTCTATATCCAAGAGCCGGCACGAACGTACGATTAGAGGGGAACTCTTAATCGTCTAATCATCGTGGAACACTAACCAAGTACCCTTCGATCGTGTTCGACGTGGTTTGACGTTCCTATCGGAGAGGGAATATTTGATTGATGATGGAAAGTTAGGAAACGGTGGGGAGACTAGCCAAGAGAAGGAGGGAGAAATAGAGAACAAGGAGAATGAAAGACCGAAAGAAACAGACATAGACAGCCAGATAGATAGATAGATAGATAGACAGATAGATAGAAAAAGAAAGAGAGAAAGAAATAGAAAGATGAAATCTTCTCCACAGGAAGATTTCCATCGAGGCAACGGGATTTGATTTTCAACCCCATCGTCCTTTTGATACCTCTATGGGGGTAGCCCTTCGATGTTGACGCCGACGTCGTCGTCGTCGTTGTCGTCGTCGACGTCGTCGTCGATGTCGAGTAGAAACGATTGACTCGCGTTCCTCGTTATTGAGTTACGCAACAGCACGAAAAGCAGTCGACCAAGTTCTTTGTCTACTGGTCGGCCATCTGTCACCCTGAGAAGGCGCGCGAACAAGCGAGCAAACTACGACATGGTAGAAGGGTGTGGGCGGTTACTGCAACGCTTCATCGTGTGTAAACGCTCGTTCGCCAATGCTTGAGAGCGATGGAAACGTTCGCGACGCACGCCAATATGTAAGATACGATCGAGATAAAAGCGAGATAGCACGACGAGTATAAGCGGACCTTCGGGAACGCTCCTATCGGGTATTGATTTTCTTCTGGCGAACGACGTCGCGTCGTGAACTGGCCGAGCCATGAGCGAGCTTTATTAATTCTCAGTCGGAACGTGCTAAAAGAGGAAAAAAAATAGAGGTAAATAAATAGATAGATATATAGATAGATATGTAGATAAATAGATATGATAGGTAGATAGATAGAGAAAGAAAGAGATACATAAAATTACTACGAAAATGTTGGATAAGTACTACAATAAATATATATATATATATATATATATATATATATATATATATATATTCACACATGTATGTATATAACACATGATATATCATAATTGAAGCATGAAAATTTTCAAATAATTAATTTTCAATCGATCCTATTAAATGATTCATCGTGTATATATTTAAAATGAAAAGAAACATTTAAAATACAAATAGTTTAGATAATTAAAACTTCATCGAACAAATCTTTCAGCTTCTATTTATATAAAAGATAAGTACCGGGAAGAGCGAACATCGTTCGCTCGGTTATACGTTTATCGCTAGACAGATACATATATATATATATATATATATATATATATATATATATATATATATTAAATTCACGCCATGCCAACTACGGTCTGTACAATGATAAAATCATTTATATTTTATTTGGTTATTTAATTCCATAAATGAATTTATCCGAAGTCGATGTATATATAGCTAAATCGATTTCTTGCACTCGGAAACAATAGATTCACCACATTTTATAAATATCCTTAGGCCCGTGTTCAAGGTAAAATTGATAAATATACAAAAACTGTTTGTTTAATGTCATAGGATAATTAAAGAGTGCAAAGCAGAGAGGGAATGTGGGAGTCAGGGAGTCAGGGACAGAGAGAGAGAGAGAGAGAGAGAGACAGAAAAAGAGAGAAACAGAGGGAAAGAGACAAAAGAAAAAAAAATCGAAAAAAATAAAAGGTATTCTGCGAATCACGAGACACCAGCCGTAAACGTTTGATGTCCGTTACGAACGTTACGAGCTCCAAGTACTCTCTAGATCTCGTTACAGCACAGCGCGTATTCTGTTACGTTCGGCGCGTCCGAAATCCTGTACGTTTTTCCGTCGAATAATCGAACATATCCGGGAAAACGGTTGGAGTTGAAATAATTTTTCTCGTTTGATCGTAAATCGAAATTTGGTTAACGCATTTTCGTGCTCATTCATTTCCCGTATCGACAATATTATTTCAAAAGAAGATCATTTCACGTGAATAACGTAATTCACATTTTCTTCTTCAAAACGCATCATTTAAATACCTCGTTTTTTCTTTATTCTATCGACAGCGTTCTTATTTTCTTAAAACGAGAGAACAGTGTTATAACCGATATCGATAAATGATTTTTAACGATTAAAATATATCGATTGCATCTTAAATTCATTAAAGACATATTTATGCCTAATAACAATTTTCTACAACAATAAGAACGTTGTAAAGAACGTGAGTATATAGATGATATAATTGTCGATCGTCGATATATGTTATTTAGCCTCGTTTCAAGGGACTTAACAGCATCCACTTTGCGAGAGTATCTCCCGAGAACGCAAGGTCGCGCTCCCCAGGCTTTAATCACTCCTGTTAGGAGAACGTTACGTCGTTAATTCGCTCGGATGGTTGTTGTATCTTAAAGCTACGTCGCGTATAAATTGGTCAACTCAAAAGCGCGAGACAAGCGCGTTCTCTAGGACAGAAGGATAGAGAGAGAAAGAAAGAGAGAAAGAGGGAGGGATAGAGAAAGAGACAGAGAGAAAGAGAGAGAGACAGAGAGTAGGGCTGGATGCGAGAGATGAAGAAAGAGGGAACGAGGGAGACGGAGCACAGCTAATACATCATAAACTTAGAAACAAAGAGGAGAGAGAGAGAGAGAGAGAGGATGTCGTTGCCGTAGTAGCGGAGAATCCACCGGCTCCGGCATCCAAAACTTTGCCTATTTGTTAAGTCTTGCCGGCCAGAACTGTCTGAGATACTGGCGTCGAAGCGTAGCACCTAGCACCTCCGACCTCCTTTACTTGCTAGCGCCGTACTGCCCCTTTCGGCAGCCCTATATCGCTACTCCGTGCATCCTTAATCGAGACAATATAGCTTCGAGTAGATGTAGAATTGTTCTTGAGACGCGTCTCACCGAATTTCCAGTTGCCAGCCGTATTCCATTGTTCGATATTCCTACTATATGATCCTATCTTTCGGAGTCTCTCCTTTTCTTAAAAATGAATTACCTCTTTTGTTACAAATCAATATTTCAAATGCAGATATTCTTTATCAATTAAATATATTGTAAGATTTTTCGTTGATCGGAACAGATATTTGTCTTTTTTAACATTCGTACGATGAGAAATTTATACTGTGACGAACGACATAAATTGCATATACAAGTGAATTTCTTTGGCTGAAAATCATGTAAAGTCATGATCTTAACTCTGTTCGATAATTACGGGTTCATTAACATCGGTGTCGACGCTGATTCAATTTATTAATGAGATCGTTCGAACGCTAGTCCTTGAATAGAACGTGCTAGAAGACGGTTTGGAAAAGGATGTTATGTAATCGATAATCGATACGACGTACGATTCTTTCTTGTTTATTTCGTGAACGATTCGGCGATATCCTTCGTGATATACCTAAATTTACGCCGTTACGTTTTTATCGGATATCGATTAATGTGAAATGAAACGAATGTTCGTAATATTCGCGATATTATACAATAATTTCTACGTTTCATTGTATCGTGGTATATCGTGCATGCAATTTAATGTTGCATTTCATGCATAAAACTATTTGAAAAAAAAATACTACAAAATTTGAAAACGTTCGTTCACTTTAGATTATTTTTCTTCGCTCGAGCGAAACGAGTCTCCGGAATTCACGTTTTCTCGACCGTGATGAAGAAGCAAAACATTTCTTTTTTTTTACTTTCTTTTTCATTCTTTTTGTATCGCCCGATACAATCGCACGATAGATTCGCGAAGTTTCGTGCGTAGTATCTGGTTCGAGGCGAAAGTTCGAACGCGACACGCGTCCGTTGCATGTGCGTTGTCTGAGGGAGCATGTGTCGGGGGTGGTGGAAAGCTTTGGGGGGTGGTTTCATTGTGAACGACAATATCGCCTTGAGCGGCATTGGCGAAGCAGAGATGCAAATTTCGTGGCGGACGTCTCCTCCACCTTCGTCTCTCATTTTCAAAATTTCTGCCCGGCGAAGACGAATTTTTTTTCCCCCGATGGGGGAAAGAACGTCACTTTCGATCCTACCGTTCGATCTTCACTGTTATTACCATCGTGTGATCAGTATAGATTTTTAATATTTAAGGGAAAAAGCATCTTAAAAAATCAAAAGATATTTCTCATCATTTTCTTATGAAAAAAAATACACTCGTAGAATTTACTCGTCGTATCCTTGAAATAATAATAATTCTATCATTCTGTTTCAGGGGACAACATCTTTCACACCGCCACGACAACGTTCACCGTAAGTAATTAACTCAGTCTTCGGCACGCAATTATCTCTTTACGAACGATCGATCTTTTCTTTCATAAGAAGAAAGTTTGACCTTGGTAAAAGTTTCGAGTGAAATGAAAATAGTTGGTAGAAAACGACATAACTGTCGTTGAAAACGGAGAGAAAAAATACGAGAGGCGATCGAAAATCGTACATAAGATGAAATTACTTATGCACGTAGAAATCTCGCGAGGAGGCCGCCATTGTAGACAGTCGTCGATTTCTCAGGAAGCTACGCCAATGCATACATATATGCGCGGTAAAAGGGGAAGGAAGGAGGTTGACAATGCAGCTCGAGGGGCGGGAGGGTGGGTCTGAGCTTGGTAGAAGGAGGATGAGGAGGAGAATGAGAAGGATGACTGCTGCCGTCGTCGTCGTCGTTCTCGTCAATCGTAGAGGGTAGTAGTAGTCAGTTTGCGATGGTAGTGAAGGGTGATCGGCGAGGTGGAGATGCTCTAAGGTACATAATCATGCTTGCTGATTCCTTCCCTAATAAAAGTCTCACTGTCACGGCTCGTCCCCCCACGAGACCTCGAGCGAGTCGACCTCTTTCTCTCTCTGTCTCTCTCTCTTTCTCGCATTTACACAACTCGTCGGAAACTCCCTGTACTCCTCGTCTCGTACCTTCGATCGGGAGAAGCACCTCAACACCGAGATTCTCCTTCTCTTCTACAATTCTTCGTTGCTGCTGTTGCTACTACTGCTATTGAATACGCGTGACGTAGGACAAAAGTGCACGTACGCGTAGTAGCCGGGACGTTTGCGCGATACATACATGCTTGCTCGCTTACTTCCGTGTATTGCAGTTCTTCTCGCACTCTTTCTCTCTCTCTTCTTTTCGTTGTGTATAAGAAGACAAAAGTGGCGTTGGGTGGGGAGAGTCGGAGAATCGCGGGAGAAATACGGGTCAAAAATGCTTGACGCTGCACCATCTAGAGTTGCAGTTTTTTTTAATCTCCCGATATGCATTCGAAGACAGTGTTTCCTATCCTCGTCTTTCTCCTACCGGCACTTTCTCCTACCTACTCCGATTTCTTCTCTTCTTTTCTTCTCTTTCACGTAGTACGTGTGTACGTACGGATGGATAAAGCAGGCTTAGTGTACGAACGTAAACGTATACGTGTGTGCGTCAGTGTGTATGTGTGTCTATGCATGTACCTAAGTACGCGTTGGGGCTGTTCGCGAGAGAGAAGATTGGCAAGAGGAGGACAGACAAACCCCTCGAACGTCGTCGAACCGCGAACGATTTGCAAATTAATTTGGCTTTGTCGGTCGATCGTCAACAATACGTTGATCTCCCGTGCAAACACATCGGGAACGCGCTCGCGCTACGTTTGCAGATGTAACGTTAATAGATCCTCGTGCGCGACGGACTTGCCATTGCAACGTGAGAGAGAGAGAGAGAGAGAGAGAGAGAGAGAGAGAGAGAGAGAGAGAGAGAGAGAGAGAGAAATAGAGATAGAGAGAGAGAGAGAGAGAGAGAGAGAGAGAGAGGAAGATACTCAACACGATCAGTTTCTATCTTTTCGATTCTATCTCAAAAGATTCCCTTCTTTCCTATTTGTATGAAAGTATGCGTATATGCGTGTGCATGTGTATGCTATATCGATTATGTAGGAATTACAAAAATTGTTACTAATTTTGTTTCTAAATTTAAAGACATTTACCAAAGCTCACTTATATACATGGCAATACACGGAAATAAAACCATTGTTCTATACCAGAAGACATTTTAGAAAGATACGAAAATGGCTCGAGACTATTAACGACGTTATCTAAAGATAAACTCTCGTGAAATACTTACACGAGTCTTTAGTAAGTTCAAAATCGACAAATGTGTAAATAATCGAGATCGATAATATAATATAAGATATTGTTGATAATGCATGCAGTAGTACGATGATTCTAATATAAAGGAGGCGGCTTCGATGGTTATCCTCAAGGACGATCGTTTGGGCCAGGAGGGTTGTAAGGTGAGGAACGGAGATCGTTCTCAGTGTCTTCGTTTTGCAGGGTCGATTTTTAAAGGGCCCCTTACGTTCGAGGGTCCTTGGCCTAGACAGGTCTCAAGGTGCATGTCTCTGGTGGATTTAAAAGACCCTCGAGCAGAAAAGAAGAAGGAAAGGAGAACCAGATGGCCCGACCTACCTTACTTCTTCCTTATCCTACTTCCACCCACGTGTCTTCTCGTACGAATTACTTTCATATGTGAAAACGGATTCTCTCTTTATCTATTTCCCTTCCTCTCCCTCATCTATCTTGTGAAATTTTTCTCTCAAGGTCCGTTAATAACGCATCACGATGCGGAGCGTCGAAATAGAGCGAAAGTGGGAGGAGGGAAAGAATGAAGAAAGAAAAAAGGGAAAAAGCCGAGCACGTTCGTTCGACATATGTTTCGAAGTCATTGTACGGGATCGGTCGAAAGGCGACGTTAATGCCGCTTTTTCGCTCCTCAACGGTTCTTAAACTCCGACCGTTCGTTATTAATACTATTAATCTCCCGTTAGACACGAGACTCTCAAAATTGGGGCCGGATATATCGTGGATAGAAAAGCCGGCAGATTGCGGCCCTGTTCGATCTCAAATTGGAAACTGTTGTCAGAGGAAATGGCTCGTCTTTTCCAATTCGATTATAAAGAAAAAGAAAAAAGAAGAAGAGGAGGAGGAAGAAAAGGGCTCGAGTAAATTGCTCGATGATATTTTCCCGTTAGAATCAAAAGCGAATTTCTTAACGTAGGACCCAATTACGAGTAAAGGGAACTCATCCAGGTGTGAAATTTAAGTTCTGCAAAAGTTCAGCCGGCTGCCAAGGAGCAACGCGTAAACGAGAAAATCTATGGTATATATACGTGTAGTAGATGTAGACTCCGAGGAAAACTGGTTTTACGGTTGAGACATTGTGTTTACAACACGAAACGCCCACGTAAACGCCCAAGCGGAAGAACCGGAAGTCTCGTGCTGAGAATTAACAGGACAGATTTACGAGCGTCGACAAATAGCTCTTTCGAGTCGTTTACTGTAGAAAGGAGCGACCGTCCTCTCATTATCGAAATGTTTAGAAGACATCTAAGAAGGTCTTGACCACTTTGTGTTGAGAATAACATGTCGGACAATACGGTCGAACCACGAGGCTGGTTTATCGCCTTGTAAATCTTCAGAAAACTTTTTGCCCGCAATTAGACTTGGGATACCAGTAAGATATTTTGAAGGTTCTTTGTACTCGGTCGGGGGTCTTAAAAGAGGAAAATGATATTATCGTTGTATCTTCATTGTTGGTGGTTCTTCTTAAAAGCTCGAAAAGATTTTGTTATTTGTTACTGATCCTTCTAACGCCTTCGAAAGCGTTTTACAAATCTTAACTAGTTAATAGAGTCAAATGGAGAATCAACCGTTTATCATAATCAAATCAAAAAGTTAGAAGGAAATGAGCGTTCTAAACACGACAATATAACTCGTCCTCTCGCTTTTCAACAAATCCTCCTCTCTCTTCACCCCTCCACTCCTCTCTGCTCCTCTTCTCTCCTCTTCTCTCCAAAATCGGTCATTCCTAATTTACGATCGTTATATCCATTATAACATCCGTTATTATAACGATCGAATTGCGATTTTATTGAAGCAATTTGATGCAGCTTTACGATCATACTCCTTTCGCACCTCACAAATCCATCATTGTTCCTATCGATTGGAGATTAAATACTTAGACGTCGATTTTTTCTCGTGTTCGTTAAAAACCACAACGATTGTTTGTCCGATTTTTCGTGGCTTCATCACGAAGAAAAGAAAAAAGAATTGTCAGGCTCAATGAAACTCGTTCGTTATACTGAAGTATTGATTCGTTAAAACAACTTCGACGACTAAGTGTTTCCTGATGATCAAAAGGAATAAGTTCTGCGTGAAAAATATTCTGAAAAGAAAGAAAAAAAAAACAAAAACAAAAAGAAAGAAAGAAAGAACAGAAGAAACATCGACGTACTTAAGTTAAAGAAAAGATACGATCGATTCGTTTATATCTTTTGTTATTTACCGAAGCGAGTAGGTTATCGCAATAGAAGTTCGACAATAATATTTTTTTTTGAAGTAACTCGAAAGAAATCGATATAAGTGTCGAGGATATAATTAGTTCTAAATTAAGGCGATATTCTTGCTCGCGTGCGCCAGCACGCACTATCGAAGAAACTCTCGAAGCGTAGTAGTCAGTCTAGGTTGGTTGGAATTTCAATGGGGCCATCGTAGCACCCCACGATACTCTCAAACGAGTTCCATCGTCGTAAATGTGGAAGTAGCTCGTGCTACCTGAGCAGCTGCGGCTGTGTGCGAGTTAGGAAAGGAGAGCCCCCTCGGCACAAGTTTTATTTTGCCTTACCTTATGTGCCCTCCAAGTGTGCACGCGAGAGAGAAAGAGAGAAAAGAAAAGAAAGAGAGCAAAGAAGTGGCAAGGGGGAAAAGAGAAGGGAAAGAAGCATATTGCTAGACGCCGCCAGGTACCCTATCGTAGGGGCCTAACGTCACGCTTGAGAGGGGGGCCATCTGCACCCTAACTAGTATGTGACGTCAGGTGTGACGACGTGTGCTACAAGGAAGAAGCGTCTGCCTCTCTTCGTTCGTCCATCGCCCCTCACGAACTTATCTTTCTTTCCGATATACCTATATATTTCTTGTTCTCTTTTTTGAATCGTATAATAAATTTATTTAGAGATACCTTCGATAACATAGCCAGAAATATGATTTACTGTTAGAAAATTACCTTCGATATTATCCATTCCCTTCATATTTCTTTTTTCGTCGCAACGCGTATAAGATAATTGTTCTTTTTCTTCTTCTTTTTCTTTTTCTTTTTCTTTAAAATCAAGTACTAACAGGCTCGTTTAAATCGTCACGATATCATTTCGTTAATTCCTATTCTTTTTTTTCGTTATGATTAAATTCAAGAACTTAGAGCCAGTTACTTGTATTGGCTGTAAGTTCTTGAATTTCGTACGTTCAATCTTTCGTCTCTTACGCCAGGCGATCCGCCATACTGCGCCTCACTTTTATCGCGGTAGGCGTGTTTCGTATCTTTAACAAGACCGTTAAATTGTTCTTTATCATACAGCTCGGCGTTATCGTACGGGGCGGCTTCTGGAGATACATGCATAGACGTACACTTATTTACGCGTACACGTGTGCGACGTTTTACACATCCACGCATCTTCCTTCGTTCGCTGAGTTAATACGCATTGGAAATAATTAAATAATATACTCGAACGTTGGAAGGATATTTATCTAAACTACTTGTTAGAAATAAGAGAGATCAAACGGAAGAATATTGAACTTAATCGACGAATTGAATTAAATTCAATCGATCCAGTGAAAATTAATGAAATTGGAGATTCGCGATACGAAGCGAGTTGCTTGGCCCGTGGTTTCTAAACGGCGTGGAACGAATGCAAGTCCAAGTATAAGTGCGTATTAGACGGAGAAGGCAAAGGGGCCGTTCGTCACGAAACATCTGCCACGGGCGCGTGGCTCTGCTTTCTACCCCCAAAGAGCACCGACCGAAGAGAAGAGAAGAGAAGAGAAAAGAAGAGAAGAGAGAGAAAGGGAAAGAAAGAAAGAAAGAAAGAAAGAGAGAGAAGGGTCCTTTGAGACAAAGAAAAAGTATGACGTACTGGCAGCTGCTGGCAGACGCCAAACCGGTGACGTAGGGCCCCCCTTCGTTTCATTTCGTTTCGTTTTTGGGGACTTACGATCAGTGAAGGTGAAAGGATCTACCCCGCATCGAAATTCGAAGATTTATCGTTCGTGATCCCGCGAAACTTTGCGCGTGTTACAAATCTCCCTCTTTTCTTCTTTATCTAATTGACGATCACGCACGACCATATCTCTGTCACGAACAGAATTCGAAGGAATTCTATTTCTTTTCTCTTTTCTTTTCTCTTTTTTTTCCGAATAGATTAACGCTCTTCTAAGATTTATATTTTATTTGACTATATTCCATGTTATTAGATTTCATTGCATAAGAGAAAAGGGAAGTAAGAGATTCTTTTCAAGAAATGAAACAAAGTAGGAGAGAAGAACTCCAATTACTCGACGGAGACCTTTCGCCTACCTCTTTTCCCTTTATTATCTCTTTTAGTCATACGCGCTCTTGCTTTCTTTCAACCTCTTTCGTACACTTTTCGTTTCCGTCGTCTTTAATTTTGTTGTTTCGGTCAAATTGTTGTCTCTTATCTCTCTCTCTTTCTCTCTCTCTTTTTTCTCTTTTTTTCTCTATCTCTTTATCCTTGAGTCGGACTGAAGCATCGCACAGTTCTTGCAATTCTGGAGCCCAAACGATTTCAAAGTGGAAATCTGCATCTTTAATAACGAGCACCCTGATATTAGAATGTTTCTCCGGCCTTTGAAGTCCGGCCATTGGATTAAGAATAGAGAAAAGTCTCGCGATAACTAGCGTTTGACAGACTTTTTTGATAACTCCTTTCTGCAAGTTATCGAGCCACATCTGTCCCTTTCTATCTTTATTTTTCTCATGCTCGGAATCGCAGACGCTCTATCTCTTTCGTCCTCGCCACACAAAACCCAGCACAATTTATGCTTTCCATTCTCGACGAGAAAGAAATAAAACTCGGGAGTCCATCTTCAAAGCTACGCACCGTTGGGCGCGCGTTCCTCTTCTCGAAAGAAGAGCGAAAGGAGAAGGAGGAGGGAGAAAAGGACAGAAAGAGAGAGAAACGAAGAGAGAGAGAGAGAGAGAGAGAGAAGGGAAAAAGATGCAGTAAAGCACGCTGATACCACGAACGGGACACTAATGATGAAAGTCCAGGTCTTACTGTCTTTTACAGTTTTTCTCTTTTTCTTTTTTTTTTCTCGTAGACTGCACTTTTCTATCTCCATTGTTGTCGTTCGGGAAAAGTACCTACCATGGATGGCTTACGCGGATCTTTACTTTTTTCGACGAGACACCGTGTCTGTCTAATCAATAATTCGAGAAAGAAAAGTAAAAGAAGAATCGGTTAGAGAACAAAAGTCGTGAATTTAAATAAGTCACCGAGTGCGAGAATTCGCGTGCATCCTAAAGAATGGTGTTTCTAGCTTCCTTATTATTACCTGATGGTTCTTCTTAGTTCCCCCTTACCAAAAGCACCCTACGTTCCTCTACCCTTAACCTTCTCACATCTGCCATGGCACGCGATTCGCCCCCTGCACATCGAAGGTTGATGTCCTGAAGGAAAACAAACCACGCCGCACAAGCATCGTTTACGTTTCGAAAAGAATCGAGCCGGACTGTTTAGACTGTTTATAATACGATCGTTGTTGAATTTTCGATACGTTCATTCTTGTTTTAAAGAAAATAAATATAAATAAACAGTGAATCCATCGTCGCCGAATAAATAATCATTTAATAATTGTCCAAACGGCTTAATTATTTGCAATTAGTAAAAGACACAAGGATGATAGAATCGACGTAAAGTACGGAATCAAGAGAGCACATCGTTCTTGCACGAGCTCGGAATACGGAACTAAAATATGATGGTTGTACGTACGAAAGAGGAGTACGCAGCATCCGCGAGGAAGGAGATTCGGTTAGGCGTACGCGAGGGGAGAAGACAATATCGAGCGTAGGAGGAGGATTTCGGGGAAAAATGTAGGCAGGAATGACCTCGCCGAATCGCGAGTGAATTTGAGAGGAATCGCAGGATATTGTGTGCGCGGAGCAGATGCATCATACGTCAAGAGAATGCGAGGCATCCCGCTGAAAAGAGAGAACTCGCAAAAGGGTTCTGCCCGAGTAAAGCCGCGATTTCTTTTGCATTCTTGCATCCAAGGGGAACCCTTTCATTTGCATCTGTCTCCGAAATGCAAAAAGGGGTTTCCCAAAATACAGATGTTCGCGTTCGTCGAGATAGAGAGAAAGAAAGAGAGAGAAAGAAAGAAAGAAAGAAAGAAAGAAAGAGAGAACTGAAACTCGGCCCGAGGTCGCTCGTCTGGAACGAAAACAGCGTATTGTGAGAATTTTGAAACTCCTTCAAGACACTCACCGGTTTTGCGCGATTCGAAGGATCTTTGGACGCGTTGAAGTCCAGTAAGAAACTCCCTCCACGACCAGGTGTATCCTCCCCACACCTGCTTCCTTCCTTCGCATCGATTTTTCTCCAAACCTTCGTATATCTCTTCTTCCTTCTTATTTTCTTTTTCCTCTTTTTTCTCAGAGTTTCAAGGTATCCCATTATATCTACCTAACCACAAAGAAAATTTATAAAGATACGTTCCTATTAATAATTTTCGATTCGCACAAGATCGGTATCGGCTGGCAAATATTCTCTCTTTTTAACGCGCTTCATTACGCTTTTGTACGCTTCTAAAGTATAGCGAAAAGGTTCATCTTCCGGCGGGAGTACAGCGCATCGATTATCGAGAATCGACTGACAAGTACCGAGAAAGAAAGGGAGAAAAAGAAAAAAGGCATTACAAATTGATTTTACGTTTTTTAAACTTCGCTATTTCGTTTTGCGTTTCGAGAGAGTATGTGGGAAAAAAATGTCGGAGTAGAAGAAGAAGGAAAAGAAACGTCGACGTACGCACTGGACTGGAAAAAAGATCGTGCGAGTTTGACTTTCTATCGTTCGTAAATTCGTCTTCTCTTTTCTCTCTCGTCCTCTCTCTCTCTCTCTCTCTCTCGTTTTCTCTCGCAGTCTCTTCCCTTCCGTGCGCACTTTTTGCGCGGAGATTTTTCGCAACGCCCTCCGTTTCGTTCTCCTCCACCTCTCTTCCTCTTCCTCCTCCACTACTCTCCAGCGCCCTCTCCAGCGCTCTTTTTTTTATTTTAACCCGCGCGTCGTCGCTCGGACCGCTGGGCGATCAATGAATTGAAGCGTCTGTCCTTTTTTTTGGTCAGCCTCTGACTCTCCTCGTTCGACGCATTGCCGCCTGCATCTCGGTCTCCTTTTCACTACCCCTCGTCTCTTTCCATCCCCACTATGCTCCCGTCAACTCGCCCTCTCTCTTTCTCTCTTTCTCCCTACCTTCACGTTTCTCTCTCTCTCTCTCTTCTCTATTTCTGCACCCATCTCTCTCTCTTTCTCTTTCTCTCTCTCTCTCTAACTCTCTGACCACCCTCTGGCCGTCGCTCAGACCTCTCTCTATCTGCGTACCTCATTCTACCAACCTTCTCTCTCTCTGCCTCTTCCTCCTCCATCTCCTCTCATCCTCCTCTTTCTCCGTTCAACTCGCTCTTCCACGAGAGAAACGGATTGGAAGCTGTTCTGTTCCCTCCCTACTTCTCTCTCTCTTTCTTTCTCTTACTCTCTCGGACTCCCTTTCGCGCTTGTCCTCCATTTCCCTCCTATAGCCTATCTGACCCTCCTCTTTCCCTCTCTTTCTCGTTGCTGGACACATAGATCCTCTCTTTCTCTCTTTCTCTCAGTATCTCTTTCCCTCGGATGTACCTCGCATTCGCGTATCGGAACACGCAGAATCACGTACGTGCATAGCACATGCACCTGCACGCACGCACGCAGCCCTCGTGTTTCCCGATCTCGCATCGCCGGATAAATCTCGCTGACGCTTATGTGCGCGAAAGCCGAAGAAGGAAAGTGTAAGAGAGAAAGAGGGAGAAAAAAGAGAGAGAGAGAGAAAGAGAAAGAACGAAAGAGAGAGAAATAGAGAAAGAGAGAGAAAAAACGAAGCGCATGCGCTTTCGATTACTACCACCGACTATCACTTTATATATATATATATATATATATATATATATATATATATATATATATATTGATAGATATATATGGAATATGTATGGATATATGTATATATATGTATATCTATATGTATATGCACATATGCATATATGCGGACACGTTTTGTCTTCTTTTAATCGCATCTGGCACGTCGTTTCTTTCTCTCTCTCTCTCTCTCCCTCTCTCCCCCTTTTTCTTCTCTTTCACTCGTCTTCTCTCTTACTTTCCTCATTGCCCTTTTATTTCGACAAACGGCTTCAGGGCTAATACGAATTTTCCTGTAAAGTGACAACTACACCTTGAAACTATATCACAGAACAATGCTACTCGCATGTACCATGCACGAATGTATCTATATATGTATCTGCGTATGTGTAACACACGCGTTGTCCCATCCGAGAACACTTCGGGATCATCGAATGACATGGCCCGTGTTTTCAGTGATTTCAACTGAACGCACTAGCCCCGTCAAAAACTATGAGATTATCATTGTTCTGCGAATCGTTAAAGATCAAAGAAGAAATGAACTTTAAAATACAGTAGAATTTAAAAATTTTTCCTTTTATCGTGTTTACAGTATATTTCATTTCTTTTAATTATCCTTAATCAATTGTCCGATAAAACCTTTTGCTCAATAACTGTTTTCAAATCAGATTCAAACATTCGTAATGCGATTCGCGTTAATTGCTACATAGTGCAAAATGATCGTCCACGTAAAAAAAAAAAAACTATTCTTTTCTCCCTGACCCTATCTATTCCCTTTTTTAGAATCTGGCGACTCTTTCTCTTTCCAACATGTCGTAAGTTTATTCATTATCCCGCGTTGGACGGTGGTATCGGACAGTACCGTGCCGGACAGTTGGACTGCAAACCCCATCAAGGACGGCTCAGAATCCCCAGCGGCAAATAAAATCGTATATCATCCCTTTGCCAGCGAAAATTTTGTCTCTTCTACTCGTTTCGTTCTACCCTCTCTCTCTCTCTCTCTCTCTCCCTCCCTCTCTCCCTCTCTCTCTCTTTTCCTCTCTCTTTATCCGTCCCTCCTATTCTCTCCCACTGCCTCTTTCTCTCTTTTCGCGGCGCAAGCTCGTACATCAAAGCTCGCCTGCGTCTATCTTCTTCCTCGAATACTACAGCTCTGTGCCCTCTTCCTCCTCTCTTCTCTTCTCCTCTCCTCTTCTCGTCAGTTTCCCGGGTTCCACCGTACTGCCTAGTCTCTGATTTCAATCCCCTACTGCCTTCTCTCTCTCTCTCTCTCTTTTTCACACACACACACGCATACGCATACACTGCGAACTACCACATTGCCCAACTACCCCCTTTCGCCGCTCTTCCGAGCGCCACCCATTCAACCCCATCCCGTGTACAACTCATAAACTTTTGTACGGTGGCTTTAGTAGCTGCGAGCTAACTTCCGGTTTCGCGACACACGTTTGTTTTTCTACTAGTCAGGCTTACTATAATCTTTCTTCTTCGAAACTGATCATTTTCATCAAATAGTCGATCTTTCCGATAGATCGAAGTGTTCGATATTAAAAATTGCTCGTCCGAACGAATGCGCGCGCATTTTGAAATTTTCACATCCCGACCAGTTGAATTTTATTGCTGCGTTCACTTTTTCCCCTACAGCAACGTTCCTGCCTGGTTTGCCTGGTCTCTCACCCCCCACTTTTCCACCTGCGCCTGCCATCTCGATGAATTTTTATTATTTCATAGCGACGCACCGGAGAGGGGAGAAAACGAAAAGTCCATTGAAGCGTGCGGTGAAATAGTAGTGATGTTACAAGAGCTACGATAGAGTTTATAGCTGTTTTTGGGATTGTTGGAAAAAATATAACAAAGCCTCTTAAGGCACTAATTTAATTAGGGAGATAGAGAATGATACGAATGCACGTATGTTATAAACGAAAATTGTATTATTTCCTCGAAAAAAAAAGAAACAAATAGGGAAAAAGAGAGAGGATTATCGTTTTAATTATGCACAAGTTTTTAACGCTTGTTTCTTCTCGAGAGCCGACTATGAACTTTCGTGAGAAATACGTGAAGATATCGATCGTTTTCGCTTGATCCCTTTTCCCATTTCCAAATTACCAATATGTTTATTCCACACGAATTTGCCGATTTTCTTTACGAATGTTCCCTCGAAGATTCGAAACTCGCTCATCGATCGCAAAATGCCCTGTTGTGAGATACAGGGTGAGAGAAAAACCGAGAGAGATAGAGAGAGAGAGAGAAAAAGGGAGTTATTCCGAACATACTACCGCGATTTATTCCAACCCTTCCACAGCACATGAGACTGGCTTTGGGATGCAGAATGCAAACCCTGGCGGTAAACTAGCTGACCGCCAGTGGTTTTCATCATATAACTCGATTAGCCCTGAATTCTCTCTTTTTCGATATAATTCACAGGCAATGCAATTTTCAGTAATTGCAACGGCGGTAGAAAACAGTGAGTGGAGAGAACGAGAGAGAGAGAGAGACAGACAGAGACAGAGAGACAGAGAGAGAGAGAGAGAGAGAGACAAAAACAGAGAAAAGTGAACCGACCGCTGTTAAAATTCTAAAAATGCATAAAAATCGCAAACAAAATGGACGCAGCGGCGGCTGATCGGAACAGAAACTATTTTCATAGATTAATACCACGATTCATAAGGAACGATTGGATATCGAATGACTCTAAGTGAAACAAAAAAATAACGAAGAGAAAAAATTTTTATTTTTTTTCTTTGTCTGTTTTTTTTTTTATTTTTGTAAATATTTTGCATATATAACATCAACGATTTAAGAGAGAGAGAGAGAGAGAGAGAGAGAGAGAAATAGAAAGAAAATTTATTTATTATCTTTCAATATTTGATCAGATAAGTATTGGTAGGAAATATACAAAGAATATTTCGAACGTCGAGCATTTTAGCTTTTCTTTTTTATACGATAACGATCTTACTTATTCGAGTATCATCGATCAGACCTCATGTCAATTAACACAATGTTTAAGGGAAATAAAGGAAATAATTATATTTTCAAGAGATTACTATCATCTTGCCTGCTGTCTTAAAACAAAAAAAATATGTCTGACGTTCACGAAATTTTTCTTTTAAAAATTGGAAACTTTCGAGGATATAAACCAAAAGGATACGGAAGTTGCTTTTCGCATTCTAATCTAAAAAATAAAGAGCAAGAAAAACGTATATAAGAACCGTTATATTTTTAATTGGAGAACGCAACTGTCGTCCAGTAAATTGGACCATTTGGCACGTGGCAGCCACGCGAGAATCCCCGTTAAACATCCAACGGAGCTGGGCGCTTAGGGTCCAGTCACGCTTTCCTCCTGGAACTGTAATGACAGGTGTTATGTATAGTAATTACGGTGTAGGTTTAACGTGGCTTATAGGATCGACGTTGAGAGCGGGAAAGATCGTATAAGAAGGAGGAAGAGCATACTTACCGTCCTCCTTTCATTAGTTTCATACTTTTTCAATGTTCAGACCTCGCAACCTCGGGACTTTTGACGCAATGTACGAGAAGAAAACTGAACAAAATTGCTTTCAAAAGTAGAACGAGTAAAGAGATAAAGAAGAAGGCAGATGTTACTAAATCGAGTCGTTGATAAGTACATACATATATACGTGTATATATACATATACACGTATATATATATGGAGTGTGTGTGTGTACGAGCGTGTAAAGCGTACCCCTCTTCTAACTTTCTCTCTAAGAGGACGAAAAAAAGGGTTAACGCGATAGCCAGGACGGGACGAGACGAGACGACTTATCGCGGTCATATCATAATTTCGATGGAATCATGGCGTCGGCGTAGAACGAAATCGTTTAATACCACGGCCGAGCCGGTATCCAGTTAATCCTACGCGACTGAAAGAGCTGATAATGCACTTTCCCACCCTCTACACCCTCTCATCTCTCGTAGCTTCTATCTCATGGCCGCCACCTAATTTCTGTTGAATTTTTCTGGGCATCGTTCGAAAGCGTGCGACGAGCTCGCTCGACAAATGCCTTTCCTCTTTCCTCCTCTTCCGCTATGTCCCTCACCATCCATCCTCCTGCCGTTTTCTATCGAACGGCCGATGCACGCGTCGATGCGCGTCCTTCCGAGCGGATCCGACAGCATGTCGTGAATTTTACATATCAATGGGTGCACGCCCGTCGTATCCAACGTCGCAACGATTCCCCAAAAACGTATCCTTCTTTCTCGAAATAACGATAGCCAGAACACTTTTCTAACGGATCGTGTTCGGAATTGTAGATGTAAATTTTGTTAGCTTTGCTTTTACGAATCAACTGTATCTATCGGTGTGAATAAAGCTTATCACGTCTAAAATGTATATAATTTAAATCAAAGTATAGTATATATGAAATAGTATATACTTGTACATATGTGATCTTGATAATTTCAATGAAAGATAATATCTTATCGGTACAAAATAAATTTATCGTTCATTCTATTTTTTCTTGTAGCCAAATACATCTCGAAAGTTTTACAGAGACATGTTAAAACGATAATAATAATATGTGTATGTATGTGCCTGAAATTTGTGTGAAACACGTACACAAGCCCACGCTCGACCGAGCATTCCGTATAAAATAATCTTTTTCCGCGATCGCGGACTCGAGCCGACCAAGTGAAAAAATGACAGATGTTACGTTCTCGCATATTTTCGAACTTGCTATTTTAACCCTGGTCTTTCTTCTTTCTTTTCTTATGCATCATATCTTTTTTCTACAGAAAGAAAGAGAGAGCGAAAAAGAGAGAGGTAAATATATAGGTAAAGATGAAACTTGCTCGTTCGATTATGGATATGCATGTATATGCATGCGTGTATATAAGAGTGGGAAAAAGAAAAGAGAAAAGAGAAAGAGAGAGAGAGAGAGAGAAATGGATAAAAAGGAAGAAAGATAGATTGGATATTACTGGGGAAATAAACAGAAAGAGAATTTGAAAGTAGCAATGAAAAATCATTTGCAGTGTAGATAACCGAACTTTCGGCATGGTGATTATTATTATTATTTTTTATCATCATCATCATCATCATCATCATCATCATCATCATCATCATCATCATCATCATCATCATCATCATCATCATCATCATCATCATCATCATTATAATCATCATAATCATCATCATCATCATCATCATCATCATCATCATCACTATCACTACTAAAGTTCGACCTACCCTCGAATGAGAAAAAAAAACTGCATCTTTTTTTATATACGATAGAATATGATGACGTTACAAAAATAAGAAATACCTATAACATTTCTATAACTGTATGCCACGTTATCGCGTGTTTGAATTTATTGTTGTATCGAAAATAATAATCAACTGTAATTAGCCCATACGTGATATCATTAAAATCAAAATCTGTTTTTTTTTATGGTCGATATAAGATACATCGTTCGATAATGATTTAACAGTGACATTGAATATACTTTGATTAATTTTTGATTTAAATTTGATTGGATTTGAATAAGAACTTGAAAGAAATAAGACGCAACAAGTTTATTGATTTATCGAGCTTCGATAAATAGAGATTGAATTTAACGATAGAGAAAATAAAAAAATCTATAAGCCTTACGTTCTAAGCTTAAAAAAAATAAGAGAGAGAGAGAGAGAGAGAGAAAGAGAAAAAGAGAGAGAGAGAGAGAGAGAGAGAGAGAGAGCTAGAGAGATAGAGACAGACTGAAAAAACAGTCGCGAATATTCCCTGGTAATGAGACCGGTACGAATGGAACGTAGGACATAGGACGAGCGAGGCGGACGAGAAGAAGGGTAGATGACAGGAGACGAATTAGCCCCGCGAATTAGCGTCCGCATATTTTTGCGAAAACGAGATAATGCAAAAAAGCGTGCGCTGGCCGGTCCGGGCTCGCACGGACGTCAGGCTGCCGATGGTGGTGGGCGAAAAGGAGGAGGAAGAGGAGGAGGAAAAGGGGGGTGGACGGTGGCCGCGGGATGAAAGAGGGAAAGGAGGTGCTACACGTTGAGGGTGGAGGGCGTGGCCAGGCGGCCTCTGCCAGCTTTCGAGCGAGAAAGAGAAAGAGGAGACGCGTTTCCGTGGTACCAGAACCTACGAGAGAACGAAGGGAAAGAGATAGAGAATGTGTGTGAGAGCGAGAGAGAGAGAGAGAGAGAGAGAAAGAGGGTAGAAGAGAAAGGGGAAGAGAAAGAGAGAGAAAAAGAGAGAGAGAATGAGAGAGAGAGAGAGAGTGATGCTAATATGGAGAACGAGAGAGACGAAGAGAAAAAGTTATAGATGCACGTAGGTAGGTAGGTAGCTACGTACGTACTCACGTACATAGACAGGTACACATAAATGTAGATGCGCCGATGTTAGCACGCGTGTGCCGACAATGCATGCGCGCGCGCGTGCTCGTGTGCACGCGTACGGTGCGCGCGGCGCTTAACTATAGCTGACGGTGGCCCGTGGGGCAACCAAGGGGGGTAGGGTGGGACAAAGGGGTAAAAATCATTGCGCGGTCCAGCCTCGAGGCTGATCGATGGTTGCTGCACACTCACCCCTTCACTCACCCTTGCACTCGGCCCTGCAACCATCAGCCACCTCGCGGCCTCCTCCTCCTCCTCTTGCCATCCGGCAGCCTCCTCTTCCGCCTCCTCACCTCCTCCTCGCCCTCACCCTCTTTCACCCCCCGCGGACACATTCACTGATCCCTGGGTCTCACTGACTGGCCAGACAAAAAATGGCCGGTTCGAAGCCCATTCGCCGCTTCTACCCAGGCTGACGTCGGGTGTTTGATGACCTCTGGGGTGGCGGCCGCGAGAGAGAGAAAGAGAGAGAGAGAGAGAGAGAGCAAGAGGGAGGTCGAAGGGAGAGAGGAGGGCGAGCACCGACGTCCGGAAAACCACCCCCGCCAGCACCCACCCTACCTACCACCCTACGAAGGGTGGACCATGGGAGGGAATCGATGACGGTGGATGATTTTACGTATAACGCTCTCGCGTCGCTCGGCTCTGCCCTCTTTTCACGGTTTCGGGAGAATCGCGACTCGCGTTTTTACACTCGCCTGCGTCCGATCATCTCGCGGAAATTAGATTCTAATTTAATCCCTTTATATTATCAGGGAATATTCTTCTATCATGCGTGGTTCATTTTGGGCGCCATCGATTGCGATCGATCGATCGTCGGATTTGAGGAGAACACTTCAAGAGTAATTCGCGTTTCTTGTCTGCTCTTCGTCGATATCGATCTCGAGTTTAGGGCAAACATCGTAAGAGGAGGATCGGCGATAATCGACTGAGAAGGTAAGATCGACAATATTTCGTCGTTCATTGGTATTATACCAATGAATGAAAATGGTCGTAAGCGAATGATGAAAACCAACATTTTTGTTCTTTCTCTCTTTCTATCCTTCCTCGTCGAATGTTTATTTACGTTTAAATTATAATATTTCGGTGTTATAATGGACAACACGAAAATAAATCGTTTCATCGTATTCAGCGATGAATTCCCAGGCAATATATCAACCGCAGCTGATAAATTATCACGACAAATTATCTCCGTCTCTCTTTCTCATTCTCTTTCTCTCTTTATCTCTCTCGTCCATTATTCGAGCACCGAACGATCGCGTAATTATATAATTGCGTACTTATCGTTCATCATAGAGTTCAATGCCGCAGATACATTCGATAACTTGATACCGATCTGCATTTCGAAATCAGTCGTTTTTAAAGGACGCAAGAGTTTCTCGGTAGGTCTGTTAAACGTCTTTGAGAAAGAATCGTGTATTAGAGAACGAAGAAAACTTGGGAATCCTTGTTCGGACAAGAGGAAGTCGTAATCGGTTTGCAAAAGGATTCATCGCGTGGATACCGAACCGATCGCGAACTTTCAAGCTCGAACGTGGTCGGCAACTCTGAGAGTAGGTGGAGGTATAAGTGTAGGTTGGAGGTGGTGGAAAAGGAGGTAGAGGAGGTGGAGGACGGTTTCCGTGCTCGAACCAGAGAAGTTCAACGCCAATGACACGTCG
Source organism: Vespula vulgaris (assembly GCF_905475345.1). NCBI lineage: Eukaryota > Metazoa > Arthropoda > Insecta > Hymenoptera > Vespidae > Vespula > Vespula vulgaris. The sequence continues at coordinate 6,821,030 of NC_066591.1, forward strand.
TCGTGCCGCGTTAATGATCTACCCGGCTCGGCCCCGTCGTCTCTCGAGTCGATCCTTAGGTTTCACACCCCCGGAGACAAAACAGGCCACCCCCCCGCTCACCGAGGCGTCCTAAACGGATGCGTGTATGATAGAATTTCTTCCGTCATTAAGAAATCCTTACAATGGATACGGGTTTCTAAGCGCGGCCAAACAAGTGTCGTCCGTATGAAGACACGTTAGGCGATCTTGAATCAACGTAGACGGTGGACAAAATTTTATCAGCGTGGCGCCGCGAGCTGCCGCGAAAGTACCGTTAGTGGTCCAACCCCGCCTCGTCGATCCGTACACCCCCTTGATACGTACACCCTCTCTCTCTCTCTGTTTCTTTCTCTCTCTCTCTCTCTCTCTCTCTCTCTCTCTCTTTCGCAGGCTTTCTCTTTCTCTCTACTCCTATTCGTCGTGTCTATTGAAGTGACGGTAAACGCGACTCGTAAATATTCCTCGCACTTTGCGCTCCAGATCCGTCAGCTTTCTTCATCCACCATTCTCTGGTAAGCCTTTCTACCCATCCCTTCGACGACGTTGTCGTCGTCGTCGTTGCCGAGCTATTGCTTCTTCTTCTTCTCGGGAGCGTAACTTGCGCTCTTTTCCCTCTCTTTTTCTTTCTCATTCTCCATCTCGCTCGCTCGCGGAAGAACCTTCCTCAATAGACACGAATCTTTTGCACGTCTACGTGGACTCTCCGGATAGTAGGGAGACTCGTATACCATCGTCGTTATGCACCGAGTTCTATAGAGAGAAAGGTGGATTCTTCGATTTTCCGGTAAAACCAGCTTCTCCCACCTTCCCTTGCGTTTCCTTGTTGTCTGTCTTCCGTTTCTTCTTTGAGCGAATTTTCTATACATTTGCTTGGGTCGTTCGTAAGAATACTATTTTTCAAAACAATGACCATTCTCCCACCTCCCTCCATATCCAACGTCCTGACGAAAAAAAAAAGAAAAAGAGAAGAACCCGATGCGAATCCTCGCGTCATGAAACCTGCAAGTGTAGAGTATCAATCTTTTTGAATGGCCGAGAATCGTTACGCTTAGGCGACGCTCATCGTCGACTACTCTGGATCCTACGATTTATCGTTTGAAGACCAATTTCTATCGTGGGCAGATAGTAAGGGAGAAAAAGAGAACGAAGGAGAGAGAGAGAGAGAGAGAGAGAGAGAGAGAGAGAGAGAGAGAGAAAAGGAAAGAGAGAAAAAAGAGAGAAATATAAGAGAAAAGTAGGGAGGAGGAGTAGTATACCCAGGCACACTCGTACGAATACGCGGTAAAAGAGAACGAAAGAGAGAAAAAGAGAAAGAGATAGACGGAGAAAGGGAGAGATGGACGGGCAACTCCATCCCTGCCTAACCTACCCCAATCGAGGGCTTACGTTGGAAAGCTTGCACGACAGCGTAGGCAGTAACAGGAGAATCATCGAAAAGCCTGGCGCTTTGCTAGCTGCTGCTGCTGCTGCTACCGCTGCTGCTGCTACTGCTGCTGTTGCTAGTGATGCAGGGTGAACGAGCTACTAGTGGGTGGTCATTGAATAGACGGAAAAGGGAGTAAAAATCATTGAAAAGCGATGACTGCGGCCCGACGCCGGCAGAGTGGATCATCGAATGACCAGAGCCACCCCTGTGCCTACTTCTACCGCCCGCCCTCGTGTGGACTCCGCTTTCATGATATCTACTGGAAATTAGCCAACTGGCTAACGACCAAATAGGAGTCTCGTGCCACTCCTCCACCTCCCCGGCCTTCGCCCTTTCCATCCTCACCCTTTTGCCCTCTTGTGTCTTTCTTCCTCTCTCTCCCTATCCACCACCCTCCCTCCCTCCCTTTCCCGCCATCTCTCTTTCTCTCTCTCAGTCTCTCTCTATCTCTCTCCATGTCTCCCTTTTTCTCTGTCCATCTTCTGCCCTCGCTCGCTCTCGGTATATCTCTCGAAAGCTCGAGGCTACAATCGGCCGATCGTTTGTTCGCTCCTCGCTTCCACATATTTATTTCCCGGCTTTCCTCCGGCTGAGTGCCGTTCGATGATTCGAGTTTGGGACGCAATGGATTTCGAGTCATCGGCTCCAAATCGGCTGTGAATCCGTTGTCCTCGCCGGAGGACTCGTTTTAAGAGATCGATCGCCGATGGATGAACAATTGTCGATTTGCCAAGGAGTTGCTTTCGTTTTATTTTTCATCGTTAGTTTAGGATAACGTGTAAACTCGGAAATTCGCTCGAAGAATTCGACTTCTCGATGCTCGAGGCAATGCACAGACTACTATCTTACGAGCTCGGAAGGAAACGTCCGACGATAGAGGCCATTCCACGCAAAGCCGGAAGGTAGGACGAGACACGGGAACAAAAGTTTCGCGATTCGTGATAGAATGATAGACGTTTGTTCGGGAAAGAAAAATGCAAGATTCGCTGCAGTCACGAAATGGCAAATTGGAGTTGAAACTTCCCTTGTACGGGTTTGGGGTAGGTTGGGTTAAGGCGGGCTTGTAGTAGGGAAGAGCTAAAAGAGAAAGGGAGAAAGAGATAGTCGTATTCTACTACGGAAAATACTATATGAGGGTGAAAGCGGCGAGCAATCGGGCTTCGTCTCCGCGAGAATTCTAAATAAGCACTTAATTATGTGCTAATATCGTTGATCAGGACAGATATACGTGTCACCATTTTTACTAGAAACTTTAAATATCTCAAGGAAATGTTTCATTTTCTTCTTTCTAAAAACGGCTAATCGATAAATAACGAAAAATTATCGAAATGTCCGATAGTTTCTTTTCTCGATCATTCAGCAGACAAATCTATGAACTTGATTGTGTATTAAAATGATTCGAACGAATTCGTGGCCCAAGTACAAACTTTCTCGCGTAACCTTAAAAAATCTTAATGCGGTTTTCGGCTTCCTGTCGGAGGTAAAGTTTAAATTACACACGGATAAGAGGGAAGGAGGGTAGGACAAAAGTGTATATATAGTATGTGTACGAATAAAGAGAGAGAGAGAGAGAGAGAGAGAGGGTAAGACCAGGGCTTTGGAAGATACACGAACCGTGGGTTCACGTGGTTCGAATGGGGTGTGGGCCGTGCGTGCGAACGCCCGAATGGAACACATGCAAGCTTTGATAAGCTTTAGGAATACGTATACGTAGTGCCGAGCCATTCGAACCTCGCGCTTCACGGTTCGCATAATATTACGTAACGCGCGCGATTCACTGCTTTCCTTTTCACCCGTTTTCCAGGATCCACGCAAGCCAGCCTATGAGTCGAGTTTTGCGTTATGGAAAAGATAGAAAAGAAAAATAATATTCGGTTGGTCGTCTCAAATTATCAGACCTTCTTTGGGAAAGAACCGAGCCTGAATATCTTCAAAAATTCCAGATCTTCTTATTTTCGTTTCTATATAAAGAGATTCGTAAAGCTTATTTAAGAAATATATATTTGTGCATCTTATTGCTCGTCATTTAATGATAAAGTTTCACAATATTGGGAAGTAAGAAACTATCGATTCGACATCAATAGGAAAAAAATATTTCCCCACGTAGGATATCTCGGATCACTGACATCTCTCTTGAAATAAGGGTTGCATCGAGCAACTAAGGCGTACCAGAAGGGGCAGATTGAGAGAGAAAGAGAGAGAGAAAGAAAGAGAGTAGATATGATTCCAAAGGCAGTGGGCGAGGTCTCCCTCGAAGGGAAGGTCCTTAAAGAAGGGACCCCACTGCTTATTTATTTCTCTATTTGAATTTTATTATCTTGTTCCGCCGTCATGGATTCCCGGTTTACCTCCCGCTTTCTTTAACGCATGCGATAAGAACGCTTCCGCAAAAGTTTCTGCGCACATGTCATTCCATAGAAAATCTTCTTTCCTGGTACTTCTCCTCTTCTCTCCTCATTCTTTAAAATCTTTCGATAACAAAGGAAGAGAGTAGCGATTGTTGATAAATTTTCGTCTTTTATAAAATACGTGTATTTCGAGAAAAAGAATATTAGGGAGATAATAGGAAGATAATGTCATTTATTTACCGTGCATAAAATAATTAACGTACTCCTATTGTTGAGGATATAAAACGTTCGTACTCGTATAATTCGAAATAATTTAATGAGATAAAGTAAAACAGTCTAGAAGAATGAAAGATATTTAAAAAAATAAAATAAAGTTGAATAGAGCATTACATCTGATAAAGTTACGAAGTACAGAGCGTTAGCACAGATGCGGAATCTAATAAAGATGATCTCACAATAAAAGAGTCCAGTAAGAGAGACAGAGATAAAGAGGAGAGAAAGGGAAGGACAGGGACACGCACGTCGTAGTTCGACGAGAGAAATAAAAGTGTGCTCGACGCGGTATGGATATAAGTTTCGAAGGTCCTCGAAAACGGCGTTCGCGCACACATGAGGTTTGCCAAATTGCCGTGTAGAAAAAGTTCTCTTTAAACGTCCCGTGCTCTCCATTCGCTACTTCCCCCTTTACTCCTCCTTTTCATCCATCTCATCCTCCTCTATCTCCTCCACCTCTTCCTCAACTATCTATCTGCCACCGACGTGTTCTCCGCGTCGTCAAGCTTTTACCGTTTTTCGGACACGGAAAACGTGTGTGGTAACGCGAATACGTGCTACCTACGTACCGGTAGAATCTGCCAAAAGGTATCTCGAACACAGCCTTCAATGTGCTCGTACGCATTGACGTACTTTCGACTCGTCTATCCTGACCCTTCGACCATTCCTCTGTTTCTCTCTCTTTCTCTATCTCTCCCTATCTCTCTCTTTCTATCTCTCTCTCTTTATCTATCTCTCGTTCTTTGTCTTTCTTTCATGGAATCGGGCTTATCGATTGCCGATTCCACTGACTGTTTTCTGCTTTTTCATCATGGAAGAAGGAACTTATATTTGTTGGTCAAATCGTTTTTCTGAAAAAAGAAAAAGAGAAAGAAAGAAAGAAAAAGAAATAACCGCGAGGAATCTTTGAAGATTTTCATCTCCTTTCAGAATGTTAACCAGTACGTCTTTTTTGCTCGAGAAACAATCGTACCTAAGTTTCTCTTACCGCACTTCTTAATTACCCAGTACGACAGAATACCAAGCTTAACCTCGTCTCAGATTTATGGGTGCTTTAACCTTCTTCGTTCGTTCAAACCGAATTTCATCCTACTTAGCCACGTCGCTGGCTCGGGCACTCGTAAAAAATGCGAGCGAAAAGAAGGGTTCCAGTCTTTTTTCCCTCTCTCGAATCCTTCCGCTTATTTCTCCTTCTTTACCTCCCCTCTCGGCCCCTCCCCCTCCTCCCGCCCCCCGCCCCGGCCTTCACCGTCTCAACTCTCCATACTTTGCCTTCCTTGCGAACATGACTTAAAGCGTATCGTCCTTCAGTCGAATGGAGTTTCGATGGGGTGATTTCGACGAATCGTTCACTCGTTCGTTCGTTCGTTCGTTCGCAGACCGCTTGCGAGTCTCCGAACTTCGTCTCGATTCGATGCGTGCGCTCTTCGCGAGAGAGAGAGAGAGAGACGTTCGCTTTTCAGATCTCTCTTTTCCTCTCATCTCTCTCTTTTTGCAGTAGTCGAACCGTGCTCGTTTTATCGAATTTCATTAATACCGTTGATTCGTCTATGGTTGTGAGAAAAAAAAAAGCTTTGCAAATTAAACGTCCAGCTAAATTTCTAGTATGTCGAGCAACGATTCGCCAATCAATTCACGGTGAACTGTTGAAGACAAAGAGAATCTAAATAACGACAAGATTATAAAGTAATCATAATAGCATCGAAAGAGGAGGAGATAGACGGAAAGAAAGAAAAAGATAAAGAATACGTTTCTTCGAGCCATCGTAATTTCCATCTAAGTGGAAATTCGTCGATATCGGACGGATAACGGGAAACGTCCTGTACGACAAAAATAAAACACTCAAGGAAAAACGTTAAAGCGGATCATCTTCTTGGCGTACTTGTTAAGAGCGAGAAACAAACGAATTCTCGATTAGAAGTAACGCAAAGAGAAGGAGAAGACGATCGGAGCGTGAGTAGGTAAGAGCGAGAGAGAAAGAAAAAGAGAAAGAGAAAAAGAGAGAGAGAGAGAGAGAGAGAAAGAGACAGACACAGAGAGAGAGAGAGATAGGAGTTCTGAGGAGTCGGTTGCCGACTCGACGACCTCAGCCGGCAGCCGAGAAGCAGTATAAGAAGGACAGAGAAGGAAAGAGTTAAGAGTCGGCTTGATGACGAGCGCTGTTGCGGAGCAGGAAACGAAAAGGGAGAAGACGGGAGTGGTGGTGAAGGAGGTGGTGGAGGTTGTGGAGGCGGAGAAGGAGGAGGAGGTGGAAGAAGAGGAAAAGGGGGTGGAGGGGGTGGAGTAGACTGGATGGAGGAGCCCACGTTGCAATGATATCGATTCCAATGCTTCTTACTAGACGTGGTTGGTTAGGGTGGGCAACCCCTTACTTTTTATCCCTTTTCCTCCGCCTTGCCTCCCTTCACCACCCTCCGACCGCGGTTCTCGTCTTTCTCTCCCGGCCTCGCCAACTCCTTCGATCCTCTCGCGATATTTTACTCGGTTATTTCTACGGTCCCTCTCTCTCCTTTCTCTTTTTCTTGTCTCTCTCTTTTCTCTCTCTCTCTCTCTCTCTCTCTCTCTCTCTCTCTCTCTCTTTGTCTTTCTCTCGATCTTTTTCCGTCTTCATCATTCCTGTCTATACCTTCTTTCCACTCTTCGAAATCGCTCGCACTGCTTCAAATAGGTTCGTCATTCGAAGACGAAGGAAAATTATTCTTGTCGATCAGTTAGCCGGCCAGAACTAGTCAGAGATTGAAGCCTCGTTATGCTCAGACCAAACTCCTTACCCATTGTAACGGGCATCTACTTTTAATCGACGAAAATTACTGGATTTTCATTTTAACGTCAATCTCGATGCACTTGACGAATCACGGGCCTCGAACGAAAAATGAGAAGAAATAGGATGGGCTGGTAGTAAAAGGTAAAGAAGAACGATAAGGAGGGAAATAGACAGGTAGACGAAAAAAGGGAGAAAATGGAACAGAAAAGAAAATTGGAAGGAAGCAAGAGAATGCAATACATACACACACGTACACGAAAACACAGAAAGGCTACACATATTCAGAAGATCCTCTGATTACTGCGAGTTCCGTCTTTCGCCGTCTGTCTTTTCGTCTTTCCCCGCTTCATCCACTTGACGAAACGGTTCGTCTCCATCCCTAACTCTCTCTCTCTCTCTCTTTTTCTTTTCGTCGTCCTCCCTCTAGTGGCAAGCTCTCTTCGTTTAATTGATTTCTTAAGACCCGATGGGGGTTCGCGGATGTGACTCCGAGCGGATGCAGTTTTTCCCGCTTCTCTTCTCCCTTTCACTCTTTCTCTCTCTCTCTCTCTCTCTCTCTCTCTTTCTTTCTCTTACTCTACCATCCTTCGAATGTCTCCAGTACTCCCGGATTTTCTTCCTCTCTCTTCCTCCTTTTTTTCTCTCTAGACTACGAGGAGGAGAAGGTGGAGATGAGGGAGAAGAATACGAAGAACAGAGTCTGAAAGAGAAGAAATCGGAGATGGATGATGAGAGAAGGAGTAGTAGGGAGAAGATAGAGGCGGAGAAAAAGGAGGAGGTTGGACCCCGAGGGACGGAGATGCAAGATATTGCAGCCCCGCGGGACACAGGGACGTAATCTCCACGACGGTGCCGGAGACGTATTACAATCCCGCGGTTCTCCAACTACGAAGTCACTCGGTTCCCGTGCATGAATGGCCCATTCTCCTTGGCCTGTCTCTAGGAAAGTCTCTATCTATTCCGATTACTGCTCCACCTTCCCTACCTCCACCTCCCTTTCTTTCTCTCTCTCTCTCTCTCTCTCTCTCTCTTTCTCTTTCTTTCTCTCGTATCCTCGAAAGCTTGGAACATCAGCCGAGTTTTACCCCGCTTTTTCACCTACCAACCTACGCCGCCGTCGACTCTACAGCCGGCGGCCTCGGAGAACAAAGATTTCATTTTTCACTGGCACCAGGGACCAAGGCGAGAGCCCGGGCTCAGGACAGCGCGGTGGAGGAACTCTTCTTGCGTTGCAGATTTCTTTCATTACTACTCTTAATCACGGTAACGTTCCACACAGTGGAGGCTTCTATCTCTATCTTTCTCTCACAGATTTCTTGCTATGCCTTCTTTCTCAAATCGGGCCGGATGATCTTTTGAAGGAATCCTTCCTCGGCGTTATTACTCCGCTATAGTACTACTTTCGCATCGAGGTCAAAGCCGTTGCTAGTGGAGCAGAAAAGAAAGGAAGAGAAAGAAAGAGAGAAAAAGAGAGATAGAAAAAGTGTTCGAAAGAGCAGGAACTGGCTCGAGCCTACTGGTTCGAACGTGATTATCGATCGAGTTTCTTGCATGCTTGCTCGGAAGAGCCTTCCTTAAAAACATCCTCGCGGCACCCTTAGCACCCGGAGACCGTTAAAGAGTCTTTCTCGTTCTCGAGGATCGACGGCGACTCCCTCGGTTCATCTCTTCCTCCCTTCTTCTTGTCGCCGTGGTCGTCGTCGTCGTCGTCGTCGTCGTCGTCGTCGTCGTCCTCATCGTCGTAGACGTATAGACGGCGAAGGGGTGCGAAATCGTACGAGCGTGTATACTGAGGAGGAATTGGAAGAGGACGAGGGCCAGGACGAGGGCCACAGCAAGCTAGAGAGAATCAGAACGAGAAAGAGAGGGTCAGGACGAGGGGGATCGGGAAAAGAGAACAAAGAGTGCAAGTATAAGGTGGACGGGGTTGGTGGAGGGGGATGTAGCCTCGACGTTCGTTCGGGGGTGGCATTCGGGTGGGTGGTGCATATAAGATGGGCGACGTACAATGCACGCACCCTCGGCGCACTCGAGGCTCCTCAAGCAATACTCCTGAAGGGTGGAGTACGGAGGGAAGATTCCGAAAACTCGGCCGCTCAATACGTGCCTGTGTCGAGCCGGCTCACCCTTCGTATTTTC